>NC_090254.1:26639170-26651538 GCF_037325665.1 Littorina saxatilis
CGTGTGCGTCTAGCTAGAGTCTACGACAATACCATTGACCCTCTCTTTGAGATACCCCTCCCCCCCCCCCCACCACCTCCACCACCCGATTTAAAACCCTACCCGACCCTATTAAAACCTTGCTTTTTATAAGCGTTTCTGTTTTAACATCTGTTAGTTGACCTCCATCTGAAAAGCACATTAAATTTTTTCGTAGTGTAAACAATTCGGGTCACAATCTCAGATCTGCCCAGGCTTTTAAATAGGATAAGACGATCCCTCCACCTGGACACATACCAAAGTTCAACACCCTGACTTTCTTTCTTCCTTTATTTGGTGTTTAACGTCGTTTTCAACCGTTCAAGGTTATATCGCGACGGGGAAAGGGGGGGGGGGGGGGAAAGATGGGATAGAGCCACTTGTTAATTGTTTCTTGTTCACAAAAGCACTCATCAAAAATTTGCTCCAGGGGCTTGCAACGTAGTACAATATATGACCTTACTGGGAGAATGCAAGTTTCCAGTACAAAGGACTTAACATTTCTTACATACTGCTTGACTAAAATCTTCACAAACATTGACTATATTCTATACAAGAAACACTTAACAAGGGTAAAAGGAGAAACAGAATCCGTTAGTCGCCTCTTACGACATGCTGGGGAGCATCGGGTAAATTCTTCCCCCTAACCCGCGGGGGGTAACATCCTGACTGCTTTCTGTGCTGAGAATGTTTTTTTCATAAAACCACTTCACAGATGACACTACTTACTGTGCGTTAAGAAATCGATTGTGAAATTGTTGAGAAAAATAATGAAAACTAACAAAAGATCGAAGGGTAAATTGGTCGAGGGCATTAATTTTGGTCGTGAGACAAAACATCAAGGATGACAACAAGTAACGAAGACCAGGCGGATGAAGTAAGTGTAAAAGTGTGTGTGTGAGTGTGTGTGTGTGTGTGTGTTGGTGCGTGTGTATGTGTGTGAGTGCGTTGGTGCGTGTGTGTGTGTGTGTGTGTGTGTGTATGTGTGTGTGTGAGTGCGTTGGTGCGTGTGTGTGTGTATGTGTGTGTGTGTGAGTGCGTTGGTGCGTGCGTGTGTGTGTGTGTGTGTGTGTGTGTGTGTGTGTCTGTCAGTCTGTCTGTTCGTGCGTGCGGGCATGCTTGTCTGCTGCCTGTCTGCGTGTGTGTACATGTGTCAGTATGACTCTGTGTGTCTTTCTGAGCGGCGTGTGCGTTTGCCAGCGCGCGTTTTCGGAAACTCTTGTGCGTTGCATGCGTTCGTGCGTGCGAGGGAGAAAACAATGGCTTCTTACCTGTGGCGGGGGTAGCTGCCTGACTGGTCATCTCACTCTGTCCCCCCTGCTGCAACACAGGTAAGGAAACATCAAGGTTAGTTGGTGTATCAAATCTTGGGCAACATTCACTCACAGAGTCGGATGCCCTTACATAGATAGACAGACACATTAGACGAATACTAAATGAAGAGAATACACAGAAAAGGTGCAATCATTTCAATCACATCTTTTCCTCATCAACATACCCAATCTATAGTTCCTTTTACTATAAACCAGCAACGTCGAACTACACAAATCGAAACGGAATAAGATTACCCGGCATTGTATACATGTACAAGCCTGGGGCTCCAGATATATGCGGCCTGAAAGAAACGAGGGTAGTAGTAGTAGTAGTAGTAGTAGTAGTAGTAGTAGTAGTGGATTGTGTCTGTTTCTTTCTTTATTTGGTGTTTAACGTCGTATTCAACCATTCAAGGTTATATCGCGACGAGGAAAGGGGGGAGATGGGATAGGGGAAAGGGGGGAGATGGGATAGAGCCACTTGTTAATTGTTCCATGTTCACAAAAGTACCAATCAAAAAATTGCTCCAGGGGCTTGCAACGTAGTACAATATATGACCTTACTGGGAGAATGCAAGTTTCCAGTACAAAGGACTTAACATTTCTTACATACTGCTTGACTAATGATCTTTACAAACATTGACTATATTCTACAAGAAACACTTAACAAGGGTAAAAGGAGAAACAGAACCGTTAGTCGCCTCTTACGACATGCTGGGTAGCATCGGGTAAATTCTTTCTTGTCCCAACCAATATGGGACTCCCCCTAACCCGCGGGGGGTGGATTGTGTGTAGTAGTAGTAGTAGTAGTAGTAGTAGTAGTAGTAGTAGTAGTAGTAGTAGTAGTAGTAGTAGTAGTAGGGGATTGTCTGGTAGTAGTAGTGGATTGTGTCTGGTAGTAGTAGTAGTAGTAGTAGTAGTAGTAGTAGTAAGATACACAGATGAGAGGAACACAGGTAGAGAAAGGGAGCGTACTGATGATCCAATAACAGAGCTCTGCATGCGTGAAGGTTCCCCGCTAGCTCAGGGTGTACAAGTCATCGTGGGAAGTGAGGCAGAAGATACAGATCGGCGATGCAGCCTTATTAAACGGCGCTTTACTCCGCGACAATTAACTTCTACTGATACTTGCTAGAGTTTACATATAATCTCCGACTTTTTTGCAAGAAACTTACACACGCAGTGAGATTCACAAGTACGGTTAAAAACTACGGTTACAAAATCACTAAAAAGGAAAAAGAATCTAAATATAAATGACAATTTGGAAGGCTACGAAGAGAAGAAGGGAAAAACAGAGGGAGAGCGGGAGGTGGGGGGGGGGGGGGGGGGGAGAGGTCCCTGTGAGAATGCATGTAAGATAGATGGTGGCCGGGTGGGGGCAGGGGGAGGGAATCGGAAGGGAGGCTTTGGGGTAAAAAAAAAAGGGGGGGGGGGGGTAAAATGGCAGAATACAATACAATACGCTACTGCTTGTAAATTCAATGCCGAACATAACATCAATGCAATCGTACGCATTTATGAGTACCAAGCAGAGCATGGGCAAAGTAAATCGACAAAACCGATGTATGCGAACAGAGAAAGTAAGTTCACAATCGCAGCATCACTGTTATCATACGCTCTGCAAGTTTTCGCTTCGCGGTGCAAGGGAGGTAACCTCTCTCTCTCTCTCTCTCTCTCTCTCTCTCTCTCTCTCTCTCTCTCTCTCTCTCTCTCTCTCTCTCTCTCTCTCTCTCTCTCTCTCTCTCTCTCTCTCTCTCTCTCTCTCTCTCTCTTTCGTGATTTTCTGTAATCGTTGTTCTTGTGATCATGATCTTGTTTTGTGTTTTTCTCGTTGTAGTACTCCTTATGTGACATAATCATTGGACCATCAATAACTTATTCCTCTGTTTTTCTTTGTAATGTGTGTGTCTATGTGTGTGCGTGTGTGTGTGTGTGTGTGTGTGTGTGTGTGTGTGTGTGTGTGTGTGTGTGTGTGTGTGTCTATGTGTGTGTGTGTGTCTATGTGTGTGCGTGTGTGTGTCCGTGCGCTCCCAGTCTCTCTCTCTCTCTCTATCTCTCACTCTTTATCTCGCTCTTTATCTCGCTCTTTCTCTCCCTCTCTCACTGTCTCTCTCTCACTCCCTTCCTCCCCCCTCCCTCCCTCCCTCTCTCTCTCTCTTTCTCCCCCCTCTCTCTCTCTCTTTTCTCTCTCTCTCTCTCTCTCTGTCTCTCTCTCACTCCCTTCCTCCCTCCCTCTCTCTCTCTCTTTCTCCCCCCTCTCTCTCTCTTCTCTCTCTCTCTCTCTCTCTCTCTCCCTCTCTCTCTGTCTCTCTCACTCCCTTCCTCCCTCCCTTCCTCTCTCACTCTCTTTCTCCCCCCTCTCTCTCTCTCTCTTTCTCTCTCTCCCTCCTCTCTCTCTCTTTCTCTCCCCTCTCTCTCTCTTTCTCTCTCCCTCCTATCTCTCTCTTTCTCTCCCCTCTCTCTCTCTTTCTCTCTCCCTCCTCGATCTCTCTCTCCTCCTTCTCCTCTTCTCCCAGCACCCCCTCTGCCATTCCTTAACTTAAATGTCACAATCCTTCCACCCCCTTCTGGCACCCCTCCCCTCCCGCTCCACCCCCCCCCCACCCCCTCTCTTCCTGCCCCCCCTAACCCGTTCCACTCACCTCCACCCGTTCTTCGACCTTGTCAACAATGATTGTATCAGACCTCAATCGATTTTCGCAGCTCGTTCGCTCTCCGCTGCACCCGGCTCCTCGAAGGTGGAGGGAGGATTTTAGCTCATGGGGGGAGATTAGATTGGATTGTGAGATGCCAAGATTAGACTGGAGTGGATTAAGATATTATTCCATTAAGAATCAAGTCAATGTGTCGAGTACGCGATGTAAAGATGGTACGGTATTTAGCAGTACGGCGCCGTGCCTCCTCCACATATACGACGATATAATTTAGCTCAATTTTAACATTTCAATACGTAATTACGTCACCAGCAGAGCAAAATGATTTTGTTAGTTGAACGTTTTTGGGGAAAAAAGGGAGACAACAACAACAACAACAACAACAACAACAACAACAACACTTTGCTGATTAGGTAGAAGTTGATGCTGAAATTAGATCTTACTGGATTAGATATGATTCTATTCAGAAGGCGACAAATCTGACTGAAATATGATCAATCGGTTGCGTCACTATGAAGTCCCGACTGATCCATTCATTGAAACTGTAAGAGCAACGACAAAAAGTATATATCATTAAAGGCGCACTATTTATGGTGAACAAGTATATATATCATTAAAGGCGCACTATTTCTGGTGAAAAAGTATATATATCATTAAAGGCGCACTATTTATGGTGAAAAAGTATATATCATTAAAGGCGCACTATTTATGGTGAACAAGTATATATATCATTAAAGGCGCACTATTTCTGGTGAAAAAGTATATATATCATTAAAGGCGCACTATTTATGGTGAAAAAGTATATATCATTAAAGGCACACTATTTATGGTGAAAAAGTATATATCATTAAAGGCGCACTATTTATGGTGAAAAAGTATATATCATTAAAGGCGCACTATTTATGGTGAAAAAGTATATATCATTAAAGGCGCACTATTATTTTATGGTGAAAAAGTATATATCATTAAAGGCGCACTATTTATGGTGAAAAAGTATATATCATTAAAGGCGCACTATCTATGGTGAAGACAGTTCCGCTCCCCGTCTTCGATCTGACCAGGCTATTTTTGTTAACAAGTATATAACAGCTGTATATGACCATCAACCAAAGGCTGTTTTTGTTAACAAGTATATAACAGCTGTATATGACCATCAACCAAAGGCTTTTTTGTTAACAAGTATATAACAGCTGTATATGACCATCAACACAAGTATATAACAGCTGTATATGACCATCAACACAAGTATATAACAGCTGTATATGACCATCAACCAAAGGCTTTTTTGTTAACAAGTATATAACAGCTGTATATGACCATCAACCAAAGGCTTCAGCCGCTTCATAACCTGTTGGCGTGTTGCACCAGTTTGCGTATCCAGTTCCGTGTTACGCCTTAGTTCGTTTTTAGCGGACGAAACTGTCTTATAGAGGGGGCATAACCGCAGTGAACAGTCTCTTATATTTGCTTTAAAGAGGTATATTGAACCTTAAATTCCACTGGTGGGATCACCTACCGAAAAAAGAGCAGATTCAGGTTTAGATACATGTACATAGAATAATGATGATCGTGAATGAGAGAGGTCACGGATCAATGCTCCAACGCGAAGCATCAAATACAGAGATGACAGCAGCAGGCTTAATTAACCTCTCTCTCTCTCTTTCTGTCTCTCTCTGTCTCTCTGTCTCTCTCTCTCTCTCTCTCTCTCTCTCCTCCTCTCCTCTCTCTCTCTCTCTCTCTCTCTCTCTCCCTCCCTCCCTCCCTCCCTCTCTCTCTCTCTCTCCCATCCCCCCTCTCTCTCTCCCTCTCTCTCTCTCTCTCTCTCTCTCTCCCTCTCCCTCTCTCTCTCTCTCCCCCCCTCTCTCTCTCTCTCAGATCGGACGCGCCTCCTTGGTTCAGGACTCCGCAGACCCTTGCTACCAAGTTGTCTTCCTCTCGGACGCCCTTTCAGTCCTTCAGGCCCCAGAGAACAACAAACTCCCACAGCTGGCCAAAGCATTACAGATGGTCAGACAAACCAGAAGAGTTGTCCTCCAGTGGATACCAGCACACTGTGGGATACCAGGAAATGAAAGGGCAGATGAGCTGGCGAAAGAAGGAGCCGTGGAAGACCAACCCGAAAACAGTGTCAGCTTTAGTGAGCAGAAGACAATCATCAAGGCATTGATGAGGCCAAGGACAAACACAGATGACTACCACACAATGTCCAGAGAGCAGCAAGTCAACCTCATCAGCCTGCGTACTGGCCACAACAGGCTCAATGCTCACATGAACCGAAAGTTCAAGCTGGCGCCATCACCAACCTGTGCCTGCGGTCAAGAAGACCAAACAGCGGAACACATCTTACAGCGATGTCCCTTACTAGATGAGGAACGAAAAGAAGTGTGGCCGTCACCAACTCCCTTGCAGACCAAACTATATGGCAGTCGACAGGAGTTGGAGAAAACGACAACATTTATCACCAGTGCTGGACTGATCGTGTAACCTCTGCGAACGCCAAGAAGAAGAAGAAGAGAAGGACGGTTAAGATACCTGTATTACAACGGCATGAAGCATCTGAGTGATCGACAAGAAGACAACGGCATGAACAGAGAGGTATATTCTTCGTCATCTTTTTCTAGTTCATCTTTTCAACAATGCATATTGCTTTCCTGCTAGCCAGATGAAAACGACCTCCAAACATGCAGACGAATGCAGTGTCACGGTGTCCCACGCTTTGTCTGCTAACACCGTGCACCCCCTACTCCCCGAACACCACCACCCCCCCCCCCCCCCTCTACGCCCCACTTACCATCTGTGCAAAAGTGCAGAGGGACTTTAGCATTCAATAAAGTCCGTGATTCGCTTCACTGACTCTAGCCTATAAGTCCTAGATTCGCACAGCTAAATGTAGCCTATATAAAACGGAGAGCATTGTGTTCTTAGTTTTGACCTAGTATCCCCTGGTGAGAATTTGCATTTTACTGCACGACTGTGAAATCTTAACTTTTTGACAGTGAGGATTTTAGGCTTCAACCGAACAGTGTGCGGTCCAGTTTGTACGCCCCCCCCTCCACTTCTTCTTCCCTCTTCTAACCAACTGTCACAATTGAAAGTGCAAAGCTGTTGACTCTGGTACATCAAAGCTATTTACACGGAGAAAATTCTGCATCATTTCATGTCAAAATGTGTTAGACACTTTGCGTGAATCATGGTACAACATACGCAAAAAACGCAAAATTAAAAACAGTTACGTTATAAAAGGCCCTTTCTCATCACGGTTGACCACATGAACACCAAAACAGACACGTGACCGCCGAACAAGGTCCCAAATACGAGGCCAGATTTGGATCATGTCTGTTGCGTTCACCAAACATTGGAATTGTGTGTATTTCAAACATTGAGCTTCACAATATAAAAACAAATGTATGTACTCAAATGTTCTTCTTTTCAACTAAGCTCCTACTAACATCATCCTGAACAAGGAAATGTACGTCATGCTCGACCAACCTGAAGTTAACTTCACCAAAAACAACAAGCAATACCGGCTGCACTGTGAGAGTAAAATAATGTGTGATGGCCGGCTACACGTGAGTGTGTACGAATGAAGCTACTAATATCACCCACTAAAAATGCACGATAATGCAAGGTGTTACATCCCTGGTTCTAGTTCTTTTTTGTAACGTAGCACCAATTTTGTATTTAGAGAAAGAAATATGAATCCATTCATAGCATGGGGCAATTATTTCTGTTAAAACGGAACTGAAACTCGGAACTAACAAATGCTTTCTGCTTATGTCATTTTGCTGTACAAAAGAGTGTTGATGGGTAAGCATATTATTGTATGTTCGTGTATTCTTCCGTTTGTCTGCACGTGTACAGCTGTGTGTTTGTGTGCATGAATGCGCCATAATGAAGCGAAACACATTCACAACGTAACAAAACCAGTAACACAGAAACAGACCAGATGCGGAAGACACCCTCTGTTTCATTTAAACATAATCATGAAGGCATTCTACGCAATAGTTAATAAGCGGAAACGGCACTAGCGGCATTATAGTTAAGGTTTTAATCATTATTTTGTCTATTACCGCAGGTGTCCTTGCCCCATAAAAAAGACAGTGTGTCAAATACTGTTTTATCACTGCATCATCTGTTTTGTGCAAGCAGTTAGGGGGAAATTATACCTGCGCAGAGTCAGCGGCACAGACGACGCACTGCAGATTATTGAGGTAATTCTTTTTTTCTTTCCCCAGCCCGCTACACGTTGCGTGAAAAGAAAACAGGCCAAGTTCTCGTCATAATCCCTTTCGCAGCATGCAGCGCCGCTGACTCTGCGTAGGTGCAATTTGCCCCTTGCGCTCATTATTATGCAGTAAGCATTGCGACAGCCATAACATTGTCTGTTGTGTATTAATACTATGTACAATAGATCTCCGCGTGTGAATGTAAGAACAGGATGCATTAAAGATACCACCTACCAGTTTAAAAGATCAGGGAAACCACCACAGATCTGTCGAAGAGATGCGTGTTTGTTTGCTGATTTACAAGCTGGTTTACATGCTGGTTTAAATGCTGGTTTGTATGCTTGTTAATGTTTACATGCCATGTATATGCTGATGTCGTGCTTATTTACATGCTGGTTTGTTGGTATGCTGGTTTACATGCGGTCTATATGTTGATTTACATGCTCTATACAATTTTGTTGGTTTACATGTTGGTTTACATGTTGGTTTACATGCTGATTTACATGCTGTTTACATGCTGGTTTACATGCTTGTAAACATGCGCTTTATAATGTTGGTTTACATGCTGGTTTACATATTGATTTACATGCTGTTTTCATATTGGTTTACATGCTTGTAAACATGCGCTTTATATGTTGGTTTACATGCTGGTTTACATATTGGTCTACATGCTGTTTACATATTGGTTTACATGCTGGTGTATATGCGCTTGATATGTTGGTTTACATGCTGGTTTATTTGCTGGTTTACACGGGAAGGAAGGCACCCGTATAACCAACTTGATGTGAACAGCTTAGTTAGTCATGCACTCTTAATTGTTGCTCTTTACGTACACCTGTAACATAGGACTGAATTATTATTTCTGATGGAAACAGGGGGTAGAGGGAGAGATGTTCGGGGAGAGGCACGTAGGTTACAGAGGCTAGGGGAAAGGGAATTGGCGGCACTGTGCTTTGGGGTGGGGGAGGGAGGGGGGAAACGCTACAGAAAGGGGAATTTGTTGGTGAGGCGATGCACATTTTACACAGAGGAGAAAGGGGGGGGGGGGGGGAGGTTAGAGTGAGAAGAAGGACGAGTACATTGTCCCTCGACCAAGAACACGTTTTTAATGACTAATTCATGGAAAGTGTGTGTGTGTGTGTGTGTGTGTGTGTGTGTGTGTGTGTGTGTGTGTGTGTGTGTGTGTGTGTGTGTGTCTGTGTGTGTGTGTGTGTGTGTGTGTGTACAGTTGTCAAGCAATCAACCTGTTTGTATTCAGTTATACACTGATTCTGTCAACGCATGCTTGATCATATGTTAAGGAGTTGGCCTTGAGAAACATATCATGTTTGTTACAGTCTCCAATCCTTGGTCGAGGACAATCATTCCGTCCAGTCGCTCCCACGCCAGCCTTATATGAAGTCTTATATGAAGTCTTATATCGCGCGCGTATCTCCAGACTCGGACTCAAGGCGCAGGGATCTATTTATGCCGTGTGAGATGGAATTTTTTTTTTTACACAATACATCACGCATTCACATCGACCAGCAGATCGCAGCCATTTCGGCGCATATCCTACTTTTCACGGCCTATTATTCCAAGTCACACGGGTATTTTGGTGGACATTTTTTATCTATGCCTAAACAATTTTGCCAGGAAAGACCCTTTTGTCAATCGTGGGATCTTTAACGTGCACACCCCAATGTAGTGTACACGAAGGGACCTCGGTTTTTCGTCTCATCCGAAAGACTAGCACTTGAACCCACCACCTAGGTTAGGAAAGGGGGAAGAAAATTGCTAACGCCCTGACCCAGGGTCGAACTCGCAACCTCTCGCTTCCGAGCGCAAGTGCGTTACCACTCGGCCACCCAGCCTTGACCAGTGATGACGGTTTAAAACATGACGTCAGAACTAAGGTTTAAGTCCATGCTTCTAGTATCAGTCTGATCACTCGCTGCAGAGTAAGATTAACCTTTCAACACTGACCGAGTGAGAAAAAAGTGGATATCATATGAAGACTGTGACAAAAATGTGACGAAGAACTGTTTCGCCGTGATGAACCATTGGAATCAAATGTCAAGGGCCATGCCTCAAATGACATTTTCAACTGGTCTATCAATGAATCTGTCAGTGACAGAGAGAGAGAGAGAGAGAGAGAGAGAGAGAGAGAGAGAGAGAGAGAGAGAGAGAGAGAGAGAGAGAGAGAGAGAGAGAGAGAGAGATTGATTGATTGATTGATTGATTAAACTTTATTACAGAAGGATGGAGATTTTAGGCATTGTTTAATCTTACAATCTGTCCTTGCAAACAAAGACGAGAACAAAACAACACATGAAAAGAGTATATTATGGACACTACGAATTTGACGAAACATACATATGGTAATAAGTAACATTTAAAAGCAAATCAAAAGTTATAGATTAACTAAATAAAAACTATGAAGTATAAAGATAGCAAAAGTAACAATGATAATAGCAATGAAGGCAATGATGATGATTTCATGATAATAAGATTAATAACAATAAAATAATAATAATTATAATAATAACGCTAATAATAATAACAATAATGACAATAATAATAATGAGTGCAAAGTTACGTTCAATAAGAACATGAGGTCCTGAGTAAAAACAACAACAGCAAGCAAACAAATAGCAAGTCAAGTGTAGGAAAACAACAATCATAACAAGTCGCGTAAGGCGAAAATACAACATTTAGTCAAGTAGCTGTCGAACTCACAGAATGAAACTGAACGCAATGCCATTTTTCAGCAAGACCGTATACCGTCAGTCCACCGCTCATGGCAAAGGCAGTGAAATTGACAAGAAGAGCGGGGTAGTAGTTGCGCTAAGAAGGATAGCACGCTTTTCTGTACCTCTCTTTGTTTTAACTTTCTGAGCGTGTTTTAAATCCAAACATATCATATCTATATGTTTTTGGAATCAGGAACCGACAAGGAATAAGATGAAAGTGTTTTTAAATTAATTTCGACAATTTAATTTTGATAATAATTTTTATATATTTAATTTTCAGAGCTTGTTTTTAATCCAAATATAACATATTTTTATGTTTTTGGAATCAGAAAATGATGGAGAATAAGATGAACGTAAATTTGGATCGTTTTATAAAATTTTTTTTTTTTTTACAATTTTCAGATTTTTAATGACCAAAGTCATTAATTAATTTTTAAGCCACCAAGCTGAAATGCAATACCGAAGTCCGGGCTTCGTCGAAGATTACTTGACCAAAATTTCAACCAATTTGATTGAAAAATGAGAGCGTGACAGTGCCGCCGCAACTTTCACGAAAAGCCGGATATGACGTCATAAAAGACATTTATCAAAAAAAATAAAAAAATGTATGGGGATTTCATACCCAGGAACTCTCATGTCAAATTTCATAAAGATCGGTCCAGTAGTTTAGTCTGAATCGCTCTACACACACACACACAGACACACACACACACACACACACGCACATACACCACGACCCTCGTTTCGATTCCCCCTCGATGTTAAAATATTTAGTCAAAACTTGACTAAATATAAAAAGAGAATCGTATCCAGTATCTTTTTCCATGCATAAATTGCATACACGCATGCTCATATACATGTGAAGCTATAAGATAACGTTTATGTATTGATTAAATTAGGGTGGTTTAAGATATCGGAATAAACCAATTTACGAATTGCCACAATGTTACAATAACTGTTTCACTTTGAATCAGACTTCGAACAAATGTCTGTGTGTTTGTTTTTTAAAGGCCTTGACTGATGGAATATGTTTAAGTACAGTTGGAAGCGAATTCCATACTGAAGATCCGGAGAATGCAAGACTAGACTTGTACAAATCTAGTCGAGGGCGAGGTGGAATGAATTTACTGGAACCATACCTGTTGGTTGCCCTTTGAAATAGTGACTGAATGTACTCAGGGACTTCTTTGTTTGTAACTCTAAACATGAACAATGCTTTATTCAGTTTAAGCTGCTGGTTTAACGGAAGGAGGTCGAGCAGTTTTAGTTTCTTGTCAGTAGTGACTGATGAGTTAGGTACCATCAGTTTAGCTGCACGACGATGGAGAGAATTTAGTTTCATCATGTGGACATCACTACAGTTGTCCCACAACGTGGAAGCATAACTTAGATGTGACAGAATATGTGCATGGTAAAACAATTTTA
>NC_090254.1:26651738-26661738 GCF_037325665.1 Littorina saxatilis
GTCTCTCTCTCACTCCCTTCCTCCCTCCCTCTCTCTCTCTCTTTCTCCCCCCTCTCTCTCTCTTCTCTCTCTCTCTCTCTCTCTCTCTCCCTCTCTCTCTCTGTCTCTTCTCACTCCCTTCCTCCCTCCCTTCCTCTCTCACTTCTTTCTCCCCCTCTCTCTCTCTTTCTCTCTCTCCCTCCTCTCTCTCTCTTTCTCTCCCCTCTCTCTCTCTTTCTCTCTCCCTCCTATCTCTCTCTTTCTCTCCCCTCTCTCTCTCTTTCTCTCTCCTCCTCGATCTCTCTCTCCTCCTTCTCCTCTTCTCCCAGCACCCCCTCTGCCATTCCTTAACTTAAATGTCACAATCCTTCCACCCCCTTCTGGCACCCCTCCCCTCTCCCGCTCCACCCCCCCCCCACCCCTCTCTTCCTGCCCCCCTAACCCGTTCCACTCACCTCCACCCGTTCTTCGACCTTGTCAACAATGATTGTATCAGACCTCAATCGATTTTCGCAGCTCGTTCGCTCTCCGCTGCACCCGGCTCCTCGAAGGTGGAGGGAGGATTTTAGCTCATGGGGGGAGATTAGATTGGATTGTGAGATGCCAAGATTAGACTGGAGTGGATTAAGATATTATTCCATTAAGAATCAAGTCAATGTGTCGAGTACGCGATGTAAAGATGGCACGGTATTTAGCAGTACGGCGCCGTGCCTCCTCCACATATACGACGATTTAATTTAGCTCAATTTTAACATTTCAATACGTAATTACGTCACCAGCAGAGCAAAATGATTTTGTTAGTTGAACGTTTTGGGGGAAAAAAGGGAGACAACAACAACAACAACAACAACAACAACAACAACAACACTTTGCTGATTAGGTAGAAGTTGATGCTGAAATTAGATCTTACTGGATTAGATATGATTCTATTCAGAAGGCGACAAATCTGACTGAAATATGATCAATCGGTTGCGTCACTATGAAGTCCCGACTGATCCATCATTGAAACTGTAAGAGCAACGACAAAAAGTATATAATCATTAAAGGCGCACGCACTATTTATGGTGAACAAGTATATATATCATTAAAGGCGCACTATTTCTGGGGAAAAAGTATATATATCATTAAAGGCGCACTATTTATGGTGAAAAAGTATATATCATTAAAGGCGCACTATTTATGGTGAACAAGTATATATATCATTAAAGGCGCACTATTTCTGGTGAAAAAGTATATATATCATTAAAGGCGCACTATTTATGGTGAAAAAGTATATATCATTAAAGGCACACTATTTATGGTGAAAAAGTATATATCATTAAAGGCGCACTATTTATGGTGAAAAAGTATATATCATTAAAGGCGCACTATTTATGGTGAAAAAGTATATATCATTAAAGGCGCACTATTATTTTATGGTGAAAAAGTATATATCATTAAAGGCGCACTATTTATGGTGAAAAAGTAAATATCATTAAAGGCGCACTATTTATGGTGAAAACAGTTCTGCTCCCCCGTCTTCGATCTGGCCAGGGCTTTTTTTGCTAACAAGTATAAAACAGCTGTATATGACCATCAACACAAGTATATAACAGCTGTATATGACCATCAACACAAGTATATAACAGCTGTATATGACCATCAACACAAGTATATAACAGCTGTATATGACCATCAACACAAGTATATAACAGCTGTATATGACCATCAACACAAGTATATAACAGCTGTATGTGACCATCAACCAAAGGCTTCAGCCGCTTCATAACCTGTTGGCATGTTGCACCAGTTTGCGTATCCAGTTCCGTGTTACGCCTTAGTTCGTTTTTAGCGGACGAAACTAACTGTCTTATAGAGGGGGCATAACCGCAGTGAACAGTCTCTTATATTTGCTTTAAAGAGGTATATTGAACCTTAAATTCCACTGGTGGGATCACCTACCGAAAAAAGAGCAGATTCAGATTTAGATACATGTACATAGAAAAATGATGATCGTGAATGAGAGAGGTCACGAATCAATGCTCTAAATGCAGAGATGACAGCAGCAGGCTTAATTAACCTCTCTCTCTCTCTCTCTCTCTCTCTCTCTCTCTCTCTCTCTCTCCTCTCTCTCTCTCTCTCTCTCTCTCTCTCCCTCCTCTCCTCTCTCTCTCTCTCCTCTCTCTCTCTCTCTCCCTCCCCTCCCTCCCCTCCCTCTCTCTCTCTCCCATCCCCCCTCTCTCTCTCCCTCTCTCTCTCTCTCTCTCTCTCTCTCCCTCTCCCTCTCTCTCTCTCTCCCCCCCCTCTCTCTCTCTCTCAGATCGGACGCGCCTCCTTGGTTCAGGACTCCGCAGACCCTTGCTACCAAGTTGTCTTCCTCTCGGACCCCCTTTCAGTCCTTCAGGCCCTAGAGAACGACAAACTCCCACAGCTGGCCAAAGCATTACAGCTGGTCAGACAAATCAGAAGAGTTGTCCTCCAGTGGATACCAGCACACTGTGGGATACCAGGAAATGAAAGGGCAGATGAGCTGGCGAAAGAAGGAGCCGTGGAAGACCAACCCGAAAACAGTGTCAGCTTTAGTGAGCAGAAGACAATCATCAAGGCATTGATGAGGCCAAGGACAAACAGAGATGACTACCACGCAATGTCCAGAGAGCAGCAAGTCAACCTCATCAGGCTGCGTACTGGCCACAACAGGCTCAATGCTCACATGAACCGAAAGTTCAAGCTGGCGCCATCACCAACCTGTGCCTGCGGTCAAGAAGACCAAACAGCGGAACACATCTTACAGCGATGTCCCTTACTAGATGAGGAACGAAAAGAAGTGTGGCCGTCACCAACTCCCTTGCAGACCAAACTATATGGCAGTCGACAGGAGTTGGAGAAAACGACAACATTTATCACCAGTGCTGGACTGATCGTGTAACCTCTGCGAACGCCAAGAAGAAGAAGAAGAGAAGGACGGTTAAGATACCTGTATTACAACGGCATGAAGCATCTGAGTGATCGACAAGAAGACAACGGCATGAACAGAGAGGTATAGTCTTCGTCATCTTTTTCTAGTTCATCTTTTCAACAATGCATATTGCTTTCCTGCTAGCCAGATGAAAATGACCTCCAAACATGCAGACGAATGCAGTGTCACGGTGTCCCACGCTTTGTCTGCTAACACCGTGCACCCCCTACTCCCCGAACACCACCACCACCCCCCCCCCCCCCTCTACGCCCCACTTACCATCTGTGCAAAAGTGCAGAGGGACTTTAGCATTCAATAAAGTCCGTGATTCGCTTCACTGACTCTAGCCTATAAGTCCTAGATTCGCACAGCTAAATGTAGCCTATATAAAACGGAGAGCATTGTGTTCTTAGTTTTGACCTAGTATCCCCTGGTGAGAATTTGCATTTTACTGCACGACTGTGAAATCTTAACTTTTTGACAGTGAGGATTTTAGGCTTCAACCGAACAGTGTGCGGTCCAGTTTGTACGCCCCCCCCCCTCCACTTCTTCTTCCCTCTTCTAACCAACTGTCACAATTGAAAGTGCAAAGCTGTTGACTCTGGTACATCAAAGCTATTTACACGGAGAAAATTCTGCATCATTTCATGACAAAATGTGTTAGACACATTGCGTGAATCATGGTACAACATACGCAAAAAACGCAAAATTAAAAACAGTTACGTTATAAAAGGCCCTTTCTCATCACGGTTGACCACATGAACACCAAAACAGACACGTGACCGCCGAACAAGGTCCCAAATACGAGGCCAGATTTGGATCATGTCTGTTGCGTTCACCAAACATTGGAATTGTGTGTATTTCAAACATTGAGCTTCACAATATAAAAACAAATGTATGTACTCAAATGTTCTTCTTTTCAACTAAGCTCCTACTAACATCATCCTGAACAAGGAAATGTACGTCATGCTCGACCAACCTGAAGTTAACTTCACCAAAAACAACAAGCAATACCGGCTGCACTGTGAGAGTAAAATAATGTGTGATGGCCGGCTACACGTGAGTGTGTACGAATGAAGCTACTAATATCACCCACTAAAAATGCACGACAATGCAAGGTGTTACATCCCTGGTTCTAGTTCTTTTTTGTAACGTAGCACCAATTTTGTATTTAGAGAAAGAAATATGAATCCATTCATAGCAAGGGGCAATTATTTCTGTTAAAACGGAACTGAAACTCGGAACTAACAAAATGCTTTCTGCTTATGTCATTTTGCTGTACAAAAGAGTGTTGATGGGTAAGCATATTATTGTATGTTCGTGTATTCTTCCATTTGTCTGCACGTGTATAGCTGTGTGTTTGTGTGCATGAATGCGCCATAATGAAGCGAAACACATTCACAATGTAACAAAACCAGTAACACAGAAACAGACCAGATGCGGAAGACACCATCTGTTTCATTTAAACATAATCATGAAGGCATTCTACGCAATAGTTAATAAGCGGAAACGGCACTAGCGGCATTATAGTTAAGGTTTTAATCATTATTTTGTCTATTACCGCAGGTGTCCTTGCCCCATAAAAAAGACAGTGTGTCAAATACTGTTTTATCACTGCATCATCTGTTTTGTGCAAGCAGTTAGGGGGAAATTATACCTGCGCAGAGTCAGCGGCACAGACGACGCACTGCAGATTATTGAGGTAATTCTTTTTTTCTTTCCCCAGCCCGCTACACGTTGCGTGAAAAGAAAACAGGCCAAGTACTCGTCATAATCCCTATCGCAGCATGCAGCGCCGCTGACTCTGCGTAGGTGTAATTTGCCCCTTGCGCTCATTATTATGCAGTAAGCATTGCGACAGCCATAACATTGTCTGTTGTGTATTAATACTATGTACAATAGATCTCCGCGTGTGAATGTAAGAACAGGATGCATTAAAGATACCACCTACCAGTTTAAAAGATCAGGGAAACCACCACAGATCTGTCGAAGAGATGCGTGTTTGTTTGCTGATTTACAAGCTGGTTTACATGCTGGTTTAAATGCTGGTTTGTATGCTTGTTAATGTTTACATGCCATGTATATGCTGATGTCGTGCTTATTTACATGCTGGTTTGTTGGTATGCTGGTTTACATGCGGTCTATATGTTGATTTACATGCTCTATACAATTTTGTTGGTTTACATGTTGGTTTACATGCTGGTTTACATGCTGTTTACATGCTGGTTTACATGCTTGTAAACATGCGCTTTATAATGTTGGTTTACATGCTGGTTTACATATTGGTTTACATGCTGGTTTACATATTGATTTACATGCTTGTAAACATGCGCTTTATATGTTGGTTTACATGCTGGTTTACATATTGGTCTACATGCTGTTTACATATTGGTTTACATGCTGGTGTATATGCGCTTGATATGTTGGTTTACATGCTGGTTTATTTGCTGGTTTACACGGGAAGGAAGGCACCCGTATAACCAACTTGATGTGAACAGCTTAGTTAGTCATGCACTCTTAATTGTTGCTCTTTACGTACACCTGTAACATAGGACTGAATTATTATTTCTGATGGAAACAGGGGGTAGAGGGAGAGATGTTCGGGGAGAGGCACGTAGGTTACAGAGGCTAGGGGAAAGGGAATTGGCGGCACTGTGCTTTGGGGTGGGGGAGGGAGGGGGGAAACGCTACAGAAAGGGGAATTTGTTGGCGAGGCGATGCACATTTTACAGAGAGTAGAAAGGGGGGGGGGGGGAGGTTAGAGTGAGAAGAAGGACGAGTACATTGTCCCTCGACCAAGAACACGTTTTTAATGACTAATTCATGGAAAGTGTGTGTGTGTGTGTGTGTGTGTGTGTGTGTGTGTGTGTGTGTGTGTGTGTGTGTGTGTGTGTGTGTGTGTGTGTCTGTGTGTGTGTGTGTGTGTGTGTGTGTACAGTTGTCAAGCAATCAACCTGTTTGTATTCAGTTATACACTGATTCTGTCAACGCATGCTTGATCATATGTTAAGGAGTTGGCCTTGAGAAACATATCATGTTTGTTACAGTCTCCAATCCTTGGTCGAGGACAATCATTCCGTCCAGTCGCTCCCACGCCAGCCTTATATGAAGTCTTATATGAAGTCTTATATCGCGCGCGTATCTCCAGACTCGGACTCAAGGCGCAGGGATTTATTTATGCCGTGTGAGATGGAATTTTTTTACACAATACATCACGCATTCACATCGACCAGCAGATCGCAGCCATTTCGGCGCATATCCTACTTTTCACGGCCTATTATTCCAAGTCACACGGGTATTTTGGTGGACATTTTTTATCTATGCCTAAACAATTTTGCCAGGAAAGACCCTTTTGTCAATCGTGGGATCTTTAACGTGCACACCCCAATGTAGTGTACACGAAGGGACCTCGGTTTTTCGTCTCATCCGAAAGACTAGCACTTGAACCCACCACCTAGCTTAGGAAAGGGGGGGGAGAAAATTGCTAACGCCCTGACCCAGGGTCGAACTCGCAACCTCTCGCTTCCGAGCGAGCGTTACCACTCGGCCACCCAGCCTTGACCAGTGATGACGGTTTAAAACATGACGTCAGAACTAAGGTTTAAGTCCATGCTTCTAGTATCAGTCTGATCACTCGCTGCAGAGTAAGATTAACCTTTCAACACTGACCGAGTGAGAAAAAAGTGGATATCATATGAAGACTGTGACAAAAATGTGACGAAGAACTGTTTCGCCGTGATGAACCATTGGAATCAAATGTCAAGGGCCATGCCTCAAATGACATTTTCAACTGGTCTATCAATGAATCTGTCAGTGACAGAGAGAGAGAGAGAGAGAGAGAGAGAGAGAGAGAGAGAGAGAGAGAGAGAGAGAGAGAGAGAGAGAGAGAGAAAGAGATAGAGAGAGATTGATTGATTGATTGATTGATTAAACTTTATTACAGAAGGATGGAGATTTTAGGCATTGCGTAGTCTTACAATCTGTCCTTGCAAACAAAGACGAGAACAAAACAACACATGAAAAGAGTATATGGACACTACGAATTTGACGAAACATACATATGGTAATAAGTAACATTTAAAAGCAAATCAAAAGTTATAGATTAACTAAATAAAAACTATGAAGTATAAAGATAGCAAAAGTAACAATGATAATAGCAATGAAGGCAATGATGATGATTTCATGATAATAAGATTAATAACAATAAAATAATAATAATTATAATAATAACGCTAATAATAATAACAATAATGACAATAATAATAATGAGTGCAAAGTTACGTTCAATAAGAACATGAGGTCCTGAGTAAAAACAACAACAGCAAGCAAACAAATAGCAAGTCAAGTGTAGGAAAACAACAATAAACAAGTCGCGTAAGGCGAAAATACAATATTTAGTCAAGTAGCTGTCGAACTCACAGAATAAAACTGAACACAATGCCATTTTTCAGCAAGACCGTATACTCGCAGCATCGTCAGTCCACCGCTCATGGCAAAGGCAGTGAAATTGACAAGAAGAGCGGGGTAGTAGTTGCGCTAAGAAGGATAGCACGCTTTTCTGTACCTCTCTTTGTTTTAACTTTCTGAGCGTGTTTTAAATCCAAACATATCATATCTATATGTTTTTGGAATCAGGAACCGACAAGGAATAAGATGAAAGTGTTTTTAAATTAATTTCGACAATTTAATTATGATAATAATTTTTATATATTTAATTTTCAGAGCTTGTTTTTAATCCAAATATAACATATTTTTATGTTTTTGGAATCAGAAAATGATGGAGAATAAGATGAACGTAAATTTGGATCGTTTTATAAAATTTTTTTTTTTTTTTACAATTTTCAGATTTTTTATGACCAAAGTCATTAATTAATTTTTAAGCCAACAAGCTGAAATGCAATACCGAAGTCCGGGCTTCGTCGAAGATTACTTGGCCAAAATTTCAACCAATTTAGTTGAAAAATGAGAGCGTGACAGTGCTGCCTCAACTTTCACGAAAAGCCGGATATGACGTCATAAAAGACATTTATCAAAAAAATGAAAAAAGTCTGAGGATATCATACCCAGGAACTCTCATGTCAAATTTCATAATGATCGGTCCAGTAGTTTAGTCTGAATCGCTCTACACACACACACACACAGACAGACAGACACACAGACACACAGACACACACACATGCACGCACGCACATACACCACGACCCTCGTCTCGATTCCCCCTCTACGTTAAAACATTCAGTCAAAACTTGACTAAATGTAAAAAGAGAATCGTATCCCGTATCTTTTTCCATGCATACATTGCATACACGCATGCTAATATACATGTGAAGCTATAAGATAACGTTTATGTATTGATTACATTAGGGTGGTTTAAGATATCGGAATAAACCAATTTACGAATTGCCACAATGTTACAATAACTGTTTCACTTTGAATCAGACTTCGAACAAATGTCTGTGTGTTTGTTTTTTAAAGGCCTTGACTGATGGAATATGTTTAAGTACAGTTGGAAGCGAATTCCATACTGAAGATCCGGAGAATGCAAGACTAGACTTGTACAAATCTAGTCGAGGGCGAGGTGGAATGAATTTACTGGAACCATACCTGTTGGTTGCCCTTTGAAATAGTGACTGAATGTACTCAGGGACTTCTTTGTTCAAGTTGTAACTCTAAACATGAACAAGCTGCTGGTTTAACGGAAGGAGGTCGAGCAGTTTTAGTTTCTTGTCAGTAGTGACTGATGAGTTAGGTACCATCAGTTTAGCTGCACGACGATGGAGAGAATTTAGTTTCATCATGTGGACATCACTACAGTTGTCCCACAACGTGGAAGCATAACTTAGATGTGACAGAATATGTGCATGGTAAAACAATTTTAGAACTGAAGTGTCAACATAATATCGTAGCTGCGAGAACAAAAACATGTTTCTCGATAACGTTTTGTTCATATTGTTTAAGTGACATTTCCAGTTAAGCTCAGAATCTAGTGTGACCCCAAGAACCCGATGTTCACGCACTTGCTCAATCGGTGATGAACCAAGGCTGAGAGAAAGAGAGAGGGGGGGAGAGGGAGAGAGAGTGAAAGAGAGAGAAAGAGAGAGAGAGAGAGAGAGAGAGAGAGAGCGAGAGAAAGACAAGACAAGACAAGACAAGACAAAATCTTTATTATCGAGGGTAATAGATAAGCAAGAATATTGCTTTTTTACATACAACCCTCGCCCTAATATAGGGTCAACAAGAACAGAAAGCAATATAATCAAAGAATCACATCAAAATTAACACATTATAACTGTATATACAGATACAAAATTTAAAATTTAAGAGAGATGGAGAAAGAGAGAGTGAGAGAGAGAGAGAGAGAGAGAGAGAGAGAGAGAGAGAGAGAGAGAGAGAGACAGAGACAGAGACAGAGACAGAGACAGAGACAGAGAGACAGAGAGAGAGAGTCTTTACCTATGCGGTGGGACCACCAATTCGTTGCACGAGTTAGCATACTTGTGCCTTTGTCTAGATGTCAGTGTTTGTCTGAGGGTCTTATGTCTATGCGTCTGACTTTGTGACTTCGGTTAATGTTCTACGCATGCTTCAAAAGTTTAAACTGACCTGGACGGGTAGTCTTTGATGAAGAACAATCATTTCCGATCAAACCCTTCATCTTTTAGTATTTCAACCCAAGATAATCTCCAATAAAGATAATCTAATCAGTGCATACATGTTATGCCGTATGTTTAATGATAGAGAATACCCGTTAGACCTATACGAGGCAATATTTAAGCGTGAAACTAAAAGCAAAAACAAACAAGTCGCGTAAGGCGAAATTACTACATTTAGTCAAGCTGTGGAACTCACAGAATGAAACTAAACGTAGTCCGCCGCTAGTGCAAAAGGCAGTGAAAGTGACGAGCCTGTTTGGCGCGGTAGCGGTTGCGCTGTGCTTCATAGCACGCTTTACTGTACCTCTCTTCGTTTTAACTTTCTGAGCGTGTTTTTAATCCAAACATATCATATTCAGGAACCGACAAGGAATAAGATGAAAGTGTTTTTAAATTGATTTCGACAATTTAATTTTGATCATAATTTTAA
>NC_090254.1:26669238-26674238 GCF_037325665.1 Littorina saxatilis
TATGTTTACTGAACACGTCTGTGTCTGTTGGAGTCAGTCAAACGACCTTGTCGCTGGCACGCATGACAGCGGCTCATACAAAATATATCTCCACTCTCGACATGTGGGAACCCTGGACCAAAAAAGTACACACTCGAACAATGCCACTCGGATACGCGGGGGCAGGGCAGGTTCGCCCAGCGGTCAACACTGAGTGGGGTGCTTTTTTTCTGACCGGGTACTTTTTCCCTCCAACACTAGCCGCACTGGCGGCACATTGCAGTACAGTGAAATCCCCCTTTTGTTTGTTTGTTCGTTCATGGGCTGAAACTCCCACGGCTTTTACGTGTATGACCGTTTTTACCCCGCCATTTAGGCAGCCATACGCCGCTTTCGGAGGAAAAATCCCCCTTTTTAAGACTGACCCCCCAATTCAAGACCCCTCCCTTTAAAGACCATGTTTTCTAAGCTTTTTCTGTTTATTACTTTTGTAAAATGACCCCCATTTTAAGACTTCCTGCTTTTTGAGACCCAATTTTCTCAGATTTCTGTTCATTACCTCTGTAAAAAATACTCCCATATTTTAAGACTCCCACCTTTTTAGTTACACCCCCCCGGTATAGGGGTGTGTATAGGATTCGGTCCATGTGTTTGTTTGTTTTTAAGACCTTGTTTTCTCAGACTTTCTGTTCATAATCTCTGTCAAATGAACCCCATTTTAAGACTCCCACCTTTTTAGTTAAGACCTTGTTTTCTCAGACTTTCTGTTCATAATCTCTGTCAAATGAACCCCATTTTAAGACTCCCTCCTTTTTAGTTAAGACCTTGTTTTCTCAGACTTTCTGTTCATAATCTCTGTCAAATGAACCCCATTTTAAGACTCCCTCCTTTTTAGTTAAGACCTTGTTTTCTCAGACTTTCTGTTCATAATCTCTGTCAAATGAACCCCATTTTAAGACTCCCGCCTTTTTAGTTAAGACCTTGTTTTCTCAGACTTTCTGTTCATAATCTCTGTCAAATGAACCCCATTTTAAGACTCCCGCCTTTTTAGTTAAGACCTTGTTTTCTCAGACTTTCTGTTCATAATCTCTGTCAAATGAACCCCATTTTAAGACTCCCTCCTTTTTAGTTAAGACCTTGTTTTCTCAGACTTTCTGTTCATAATCTCTGTCAAATGAACCCCATTTTAAGACTCCCACCTTTTTAAGACCAGATGTTCTCAAATAGTTGGAGGTCTTAAACAAGTGGGGCTCCCCTGTAGACCTGTAACACATACAAAAAGACTCGCGACTCGTATTGCACGGTTTAAGTGTGTGCTCCACCCCCGCTAAACGTACAAGCTATTAAAAGCCAAACAGAGCATGTGAGGGGGAAAAAATCGAACACTTTACGACAAGCCAGACATGCAGAGTATTCAACATTAATAAGTATAGTTTGAACACTCACACACACTCACACACACACACACTCAGCGGCTACCTAAAAATAACTTCAGTCAGCGAAGAGGAAGAAAAAAATCAAAGCACACCACAACATTCTCGATCGTACCAGTCAAAGCGAAACTGGAGCAAGGCTCAAAAAACATACCAACACATTCTTAGTAGAAGAAGGATTTAGAAGGATTTTATTTTTTACCTGATCGAGGAAACTGTGTCTTCATCACAAAACGAATCCCAAAAAACTCCCTTCAACGAGTTTGACATGCGGGGGACTACTCCTAGCCCGGCGAACTTTTTTGTCTCGTCGACTTTTTTGTTCGCGTTTCTTTTTTTATCTCTCACCCCTGGCTGGCCCCTAGCGAATAAAAAAAATGTGTGTGCAGTCTCTCTCTCTTTCTCTCTCTCTCTCTCTACAGCAGCGCGTAGGGGTGGGGGGGGGGGGGGGGTACAAAAAAAAACCGTTGGGAGAGGGAGAGAAAGAAAGAGAGGCAAAGGGGGGTTGGTGGTGCTTATCTATGCATGGGGCCGTACGTTGAGTGAAAAGGGAGGCGCAGTGGTATGCAAAACGCTGCATGTTGCACTTCACACAATCCAGGAGGCTGGCGCAGCCATTAAATTCTCGTTAATTCCGAAACAAAAGATATTGAAAGGGGCAATGTTCCAATCTTGTATGAATCATTTCAGCTCCGCTGCCTATAGTGGTTTGCAAAACGCTGCATGTTGCATTTCACAATCCAGGAGGCTGGCGCAGCCATTTAAATTACCGAAACAAAAGATATTTAAAGGGGCAATGTTTCAATCTTTTAACAAGAAGAGCAAACGCTCGATCGAGTCACTTTCGCAGTTCTGAATATTATATGAGGCATCAGATGGACAGGAAGAAATTGCTATTCACAACACAATGAGTCACGTTCACATAAAATTTGAGCCCGGTCACTTTTATAGTTTCCGAGAAAAGCCCAACGTTAAGTTGTGTGTTGCCGAACAGAAAAGGCTAGTTATCTCCCTTGTTTTTCTGATAACGTTCGTAAAAGGCTACAGATGTAAATACTTTGATGTAAAGAATAATCCTACAAAGTTTCAATCACATCCGATGAACTTTGTCAAAGATATAAAATGTCTAATTTTTCCTTTGACGCTGACCTGTGACCTTGAAAAAGGTCAAAGGTCAACGAAACCATCGTTAAAGTGTAGAGGTCATTGGAGGTCACGACTAAACAAAATATGAGCCCGATCGCTTTGATAGTTTCCGAGATACTTTGTCAAAGATATAAAATGTCTAATTTTTCCTTTGACGCTGACCTGTGACCTTGAAAAAGGTCAAAGGTCAACGAAACCATCGTTAAAGTGTAGAGGTCATTGGAGGTCACGACTAAACAAAATATGAGCCCGATCGCTTTGATAGTTTCCGAGAAAAGTCCAACGTTAAGGTGGTGTCTACGGACGGCCGGCCGGACGGCCGGACGGCCGGCCGGACAGACTAACACTGACCGATTACATAGAGTCACTTTTTCTCAAGTGACTCAAAAATCATTTCAGCTCCTCTGCCTAGTAGTATGCAATATATTGCGTGGCGCACATTAAAGACCGTGAGGACCGCAACTATTACTTTCTCGTTATTAGCGAACATAGATCTTTAAAGGGGCAATATGTAGAGGTTACATGCCGAGTCTCAGTGATTATCAAAAATAATGGTCGAAGTTAGCGGATCATGAAAAATGCGAGCTTTAGCGAGCTTTTTCATGACCGCGAACTGAGACCATTATTTTTTATAATCACTGAGACGAGGTGTGTAACCTCTTTATTCCTCCTTTCTTCAGTTATTCAAAGAAAAGAGGAGTTTTTTTGCGAAAGTTTGATCGAATCCTATTCACTCAACCAGTCAACCTGCGCAGGCGATCGATTAATGCGCGGTTGTATAGTTCCGTTCAAATCATTCCATTCTGTTAACACTTCTTGTCAGTTTTCCTATTTTGGACTAAAATCAAGTACACAGATATGCTGTTATTCTGCTGTGGCAGCAAAGGCAGATATTGTGTGTTCTGTATATGTTTTGGTATCGCTTAGGATTAATGTTCTTTCGTCAAATGGGACTAGCAGACGAACCTTTTGCACCCGTGTTCCAACGTTAAAAACTGTATGAAGTTCAGTTTTCTGGGGAAAATACTGTATGAAACCGCTTTATGTTGTTTAAATTGATGAGATGTGTGCATTTGGTTGCGTGTGATCTGTTTATTAAATGAAATATTGTTGAAAACTGACCGTCGGATTGCAGTCTGTTGTCGAAGAAACTGAGTGAAAAGAAGGGGAACTACTCTTGTCGCTAGACAAAGTACTTGCTTTGCGGGAAATTGCTTGTGATGAACGTTTGAGCACGGCAAATCTAGATTCAGAAAACAACCGAACTCGTGGATTTTATATGAAGATTTATGTGTTCAGGCCTGTAGTTGTTAATTTAAATGCGGTATGTTTGTATTGTTTGCTCCAGAGATGTATACTTCGTACGTTAGAGCGTTCGGAACTTTTCAGTCGCAAAAAGTAGTACCGAAACGGAACAACTTCTCAACCCATTGAACTATCGAGGATTCAGGCTGTTGCTGGGTCGTTATTTGTTTGGTTGCTGGGTCATTATCGAAAAATAACTACCCCTACAAGTTTACAGAGGTAAAGAAGCAGAGGGGGGAATAATTCATCTTTCTTTCTTTATTTGGTGTTTAACGTCGTTTTCAACCGTTCAAGGTTATATCGCGACGGGGAAAGGGGGGGATGGGATAGAGCCACTTGTTAATTGTTTCTTGTTCACAAAAGCACTAATCAAAAAATTGCTCCAGGGGCTTGCAACGTAGTACAATATATGACCTTAATGGGAGAATGCAAGTTTCCAGTACAAAGGACTTAACATTTCTTACATACTGCTTGACTAAAATCTTTACAAACATTGACTATATTCTATACAAGAAACACTTAACAAGGGTAAAAGGAGAAACAGAATCCGTTAGTCGCCTCTTACGACATGCTGGGGAGCATCGGTTAAATTCTTACCCCTAACCCGCGGGCCGGGGGTGGCAATATTTCAATCATTCACGATTTATGTGAGCTAAGCAGAGCGAGTGATACAATATTCACGACAGTTTATAGATACACTTGCTCAGGACATTCTAGGTCGATTTGGGTCTCGAGTAAGCACTTAACGTACAATATAATTGAGACTGGCAGTGATCATTCTGTCTTTTGTCTTGCCCAGACATTTACAGAGAAAGCGAAGACAACGTTGTTCTTTGTTGGTCGGGTGGGTTGGTAGGTTAGTAAGTAGGCGATTGGCTGGCTGGCTGGCTGGCTGGTTGTGTGTGTGTGTGTGTGTGTGTGTGTGTGTGTGTGTGTATGCGTGCGTGCGTGCGTGCCTGCGTGCGTGCCTGCGTGTGTGTGTGTGTGCCTGCGTGCATTCGTGTGTGCCTGCGTGTTTGCGTGTGGTTGGGTTGTTTGTTTGGTTGCTTAGTTTCAAACAGATTTCAGAAATATTGTTAATACTCAGGCACAAGTAGTGTCTAATCGCTCTGTGCTTAACAAAGAAAAACATTCCTT
>NC_090254.1:26679238-26703080 GCF_037325665.1 Littorina saxatilis
ACGCTACCATCAAAAAGTGCGGCAGATAAGGACAGGTGAGTTTGGGCTTTAAAGGCACGTTACTTCCTTCCCTCGTATACACGATCTTGTTCAACGCCACACATCCTTGCAGGGTTTCACAGGAAGTCAAAGCAACCTTTCACAATTGTACACAGACAAAACAAAAACAGCCTCCATAGCTGCTTCATGTGCAGCGTGAGAAGTCTTTTTGTATAATTTATTTCTTAAGTGACACCTATGTCAATCTGGTAAATTAATTTAGAAGGGGAAAGTTCCACTCTACACAGAACGGAGCAATTCTATTGAGATGGTGATCCGAATCGATTACAGGGGAAGAACTGTGCCTTTAAGTTGAAGGGTGCTTTTCTTCCACACGAAAGCCTGGACATATCTGAGACAGTGAACCGAATCGATTACAGGGGAAGAACTGTGCCTTCAAGTTGAAGGGTGCTTTTCTTCCACACGAAAGCCTGGACATATCTGAGACAGTGAACCGAATCGTTTACACGGGAAGTTAAACGACATTAAACACCAAATAAATAAAGAAAGAAAGAACACGGGAAGTTCTATGCCTTTAAGCTGAAGGGTGCTCTTCTTGCACGCGAAAGCCTGGACATATCTGAGACAGTGAACCGAATCGTTTACACGGGAAGTTCTATGCCTTTAAGCTGAAGGGTGCTCTTCTTGCACGCGAAAGCCTTGACATATCTGAGACAGTGAACCGAATTGTTTACACGGGAAGTTCTATGCCTTTAAGCTGAAGGGTGCTCTTCTTGCACGCGAAAGCCTGGACATATCTGAGACAGTGAACCGAATCGTTTACACGGGAAGTTCTATGCCTTTAAGAGGAAGGGTGCTCTTCTTGCACGCGAAAGCCTTGACATATGTGAGACAGTGAAGCGAATGGTTTACACGGGAAGGTCTATGCCTTTAAAGCTGAAGGGTGCTCTTCTTGCACGCGAAAGCATTGACATATCTGAGACAGTGAAGCGAATGGTTTACACGGGAAGTTCTATGCCTTTAAAGCTGAAGGGTGCTCTTCTTGTACGCGAAAGCCTTGACATATGTGAGACAGTGAACCGAATCGTTTACACGGGAAGTTCTATGCCTTTAAGAGGAAGGGTGCTCTTCTTGCACGCGAAAGCCTCGACATATGTGAGACAGTGAAGCGAATGGTTTACACGGGAAGTTCTATGCCTTTAAGCTGAAGGGTGCTCTTCTTGCACGCGAAAGCCTGGACATATCTGAGACAGTGAACCGAATCGTTTACACGGGAAGTTCTATGCCTTTAAGAGGAAGGGTGCTCTTCTTGCACGCGAAAGCCTTGACATATGTGAGACAGTGAAGCGAATGGTTTACACGGGAAGGTCTATGCCTTTAAAGCTGAAGGGTGCTCTTCTTGCACGCGAAAGCCTTGACATATCTGAGACAGTGAAGCGAATGGTTTACACGGGAAGGTCTATGCCTTTAAAGCTGAAGGGTGCTCTTCTTGCACGCGAAAGCCTTGACATATGTGAGACAGTGAACCGAATCGTTTACACGGGAAGTTCTATGCCTTTAAGAGGAAGGGTGCTCTTCTTGCACGCGAAAGCCTTGACATATGTTAGACAGTGAAGCGAATGGTTTACACGGGAAGTTCTATGCCTTTAAGCTGACGGGTGCTCTTCTTGCACGCGAAAGCCTTGACATATCTGAGACAGTGAACCGAATTGTTTACACGGGAAGTTCTATGCCTTTAAGCTGAAGGGTGCTCTTCTTGCACGCGAAA
The DNA here is from genome assembly GCF_037325665.1 of Littorina saxatilis. Classification (NCBI taxonomy): domain Eukaryota; kingdom Metazoa; phylum Mollusca; class Gastropoda; order Littorinimorpha; family Littorinidae; genus Littorina; species Littorina saxatilis. The sequence continues at coordinate 26,681,007 of NC_090254.1, forward strand.
GCCTTGACATATCTGAGACAGTGAACCGAATTGTTTACACGGGAAGTTCTATGCCTTTAAAGCTGAAGGGTGCTCTTCTTGCACGCGAAAGCCTTGACATATCTGAGACAGTGAGTCGCATCGTTTACGCAGGAAGGAGTGTGCCTGTAAATGGCGACTTGGTGCAATGGCGCACGCTTGTCATCTGCATACAGTTATGCCTCTGCACTCACACTTTAATACCCGCCCGTCTCCAGCCTGCAGGGTTGATGCTCTGTCACAAGGACCCGGGGGTCATTTTGCCAAGATGTTAAAAGTGCAAGGGGTGATGCTCTGCTGTAACTGGGACCCCCCCTCCCCTCCGATGTAAAAAGTGCAAGGGATGATGCTCTGTCACTTGGACCTGGCAAAGGGGGTGGGGGGGGGGGGGGGGAAGCGTTGCACGATGTATTTTGTTGTTGTTGTTGTTGTTGTTTTGTTTTGGTTTTTAAAGAAGTGCAAGGTAAAAAAACAAAAAAACATAACGGGGCCGTGTTTCACGATGTGAACCGTATGGCCAAGAGTTCGGCCTTTACGCCTGGGCGTTTATTGACAAAACTGCGAACAAATGACCAAAAGGGTGTAGGGATGCGGAGTATGTTACGATTGAGGTGGATATAAATGAGCTGTGACAGTGTCCGAACCCTCCCCCCGTGTACACTACATTGGGTGTGCACGTTAAAGATCCCACGATTGACAAAAGGGTCTTTCCTGGCAAAATTGCTTAGGCACAGTTAATAATTGTCTACCTATACCCGTGTGACTTGGAATAATAGGCCGTGAAAGGTAAATATGCGCCGAAATGGCTGCAATCTACTGGCCGTATAAAATTTCATCTCACACGGCATCACTGCAGAGCGCCTAGAACTGTACCCACGGAATATGCGCGATATAAGCGTCATTGATTGATTGATTGTTATAGATAATGAGGGTATGAATGAGTTATGAAAGACACAACACTAATTCTCCGGAGTGGTTTATACAAACCGGGGAGAAAATTAATGAAGGCTCAAACTCGACGCTCGTGGATGATGTAAACTCAGCACAAGAACAGAACTTGCCTCGTTTGAGAAAAGCTCAAGACTGATTCAGTACCTCTTTAATCCCCTCACACCCACACACACCCCTCCACCCACACTCACACACCCCTCCACCCACACTCACACACCCCTCCACCCACACTCACACACCCCTCCACCCACACTCACACACCCCTCCACCCACACTCACACACCCCTCCTCCCACACTCACACACCCCTCCACCCACACTTCCTCTCCCACTGACCACACCTCCACCCAAAACATGTTTTGCACACCAATCAGACAATCTCGAGGACATTTTCTTTCAAAAATCGAGTCCCGTCTATGTAACCCTAACGAAAGAAATGTGCGAAATTCAAATTCACACCAAAGGTGTCCTGGGTTTCTCGAGTCACCATCAGTGAGAGAAGACAAACGTTGACTAACTCAATGTCTGATGTAAACCACGAGTCTCTTTTTCTGCTCCATCACTCATTTCGCATATAGTCTACAAGACGGGAGTCGACTTTAGAAAAGTGAAAACACTTTTGTTGTGCGACAGTGTAACTTTAAACGACGTATCTCTACTCCATCACTCATTTTTTTCTAAAATATAAGACCGGAGTGGACTTTTGAAAAGTGAAAACACTTTTGTTGTGCGACAGTGTAACTTTAAACGACGTATCTCTACTCCCATCGCTCATATCACACAGTCAACGAGATGGGAGGCGAGTTTTGAAGAATGGAAACACTTGTGTTGTCAGAAACAACCACAGCAACTTTCAACGCTTATATGTTAAGGTGTCCTGGCTTCTCGGGTCACCAACACTGAGACAAGACAAAGGTTGACGACCTCAGTGTCTGCGATACTTGACTTGTTTCTACTCCATCATTTTATTTTACGTTATTTGTATTTTTGACCCAAATAATTATGACATTTGACACAGATCGAGACAGTCAGCACACTCCTCCCTGACCGCGCTGTCGAGACTTGTGTAAATTGCCATATTTTGGTCAAAAATACAAATAACATTTATGTGTCTATCTATTTTAGTAAGAATTTCTTTTGTACATACTTTTGATACTGCGACCACCAAGCCCTGACACCCCCACCCCCCTACCCACCTACCCCATGTGTGTTGTAATTGTCCAAGTGTGTTTCTGTTTTATGTTTTTGTCCTCTTGTTTAGGTGATGTCCTGTAATGTACAACATATACATGTAAAAAAAAATAATAATAATAAAAATCCACAAAATGAGAATTTTTTTTGTGTGTGAAGAATTTCTTTTATTTCAATAAAAAGAAGACAGGCCAGTAACCAGGTTAGGTACTTGTTTAGATAAATTATTTTATTTTTTATTATCAACGCACACACACATGCACCCACTTGTAGTCAGTGGAGGTTTGAAAAACAGTGTTGTTGTCGGACAGTGTACCTTTAAAGGTCTGTGTCACGGTGTCCTGGCTGTGTCGTGTCACACCATCACTGAGACAAGACAAGCGTTGACGACCTCAGTGTAAGTGATAAACGACGATTTTCTACCCTCAGGTCACAACTTACACTTAATTCACAACCGCTTGTGCATCTTATTCTGCTGCAATACTGCTTGCGTGGGTGGGTGGTGGTGGTGGGGGGGGGGGGAATAGTTGTTGGGGTGGTGGGAGGAGGAGGGGAAGGGAAGAGGTCGGAAGGGAATATGGTAATGTGTCCGTATGAGTGTGTGTGTGTGAGTGTGTGGGTGAGAGAGAGACACACAGAGAGAAAGAAAGACACTGAGAGAGACAGAGAAAACGTGCGTGCATTCACACACACAAACAAACAAACCAAACAAAACGAGATCAATTGGAAAAGCTATTTCACCGCAAAAAAGGACGCCAGGAAACATGGGAATACGATCAACAAATCTACATCTCGCTCCCTTTTCCATCCACGAACCAGAATCAATCGCCAAGCCCGTCCTGAAAGGGTCTAATTTGTAAGTTTGTTATGTTCACTATACATGGGTCATTATAGAGAATGTGTACCGAAGGTGTTACACTTCACAGCTTGAAAGTGTCTAAACGGTTCTGTGTAAGGTGGGGGTGGAGGGCAGGGATACAGACCCAAACCATATAGTTCCATGTTGATAAAAAATAAAAATAAAACGATAAGTGTATACTTTGGGGATTAAAAGTTAGGTAAATTTACAAAATAATGTCCAATAGAAAATGGAACCCAACAGAAATGAAATTTCAGTAATCATGCTACCAATCTCCAATTTGCTATATTTCTGTAAAAGTAAGACCAGAACGAACAAGAACCTTTGAAGCCTAGCAGAAAATCGGGAGGATATTTCTAGGATAGGGTACACAGGGTAGCTAGGACATAGAGCCCTGTACGAAGTTATCCTTTATCGAAACCAAGTGTTCTCCAAGGCAGGATACGCAAAATAGAACTTGAATCTCGACAAAATAGATACTGCTCCATGTAGCTTTATGTACGGTATGAAGATTGCAAAATTCGATTGAATCGAATATACCATTAATTAATACATTTCATGTCTGTTTCTGTATGTGTGTGTGTAGAGAAGAGTCTACAAGATCTCCACGTATTCAGGCGTGATTCAATCAAATATGTTACCATTAATAAATGTCGTGTCTTTGTCTGTATGTATGTGTAGAAAAGAATCTAGAAGATCTGCACGGATTCAGACTTGATTCAGTTGAATATACCGTTCATAAATGTCGTGGTTGTGTCTGTATGTATGTGTAAAAAAAACGTCTAGAAAATCTGCACGAACTCAGACTTGATTCAGTTGAATACACCATTAATACATTTCGTGTCTGTGTGTAGAAAAGAGTCTAGAAAATATGCACGGATTCAGACTTGATTCAATTGAATATCTATATATATATATATATATATATATACTTTGGACTTAAATCAAAGTGTTTCCCTTCACAGATATCCTCTTGGGGTTGTCAGATGAGGGTAGTCTCCCATGCCAACAGAAGCTACCATTCAGAGAATGGTTTGCTTCTTAGTTGGATACCATGGGTTGACAACTCTCGCCATCAGTACCACCTGACCACTGATGAGACACAATAGTGTCGAAACACGTGTCTGGTCTAGGTACAAATACAATGGTCCTCCTCAGGACTAGATTACCTTGCGATACGTCCCCCACAAAGGGACTTTGCTCTGTAAATCTCGGTCCCCCTTGAGGAGGGTCTGATGCTCCCAATAGGCTGTCTGTGAAGGGATACTTATTTCTCTCTCTATCTCTGCTAAGAGATTTTAACAAATCTCGGAAGAAAGTCTCTACTGACTTTCAATTGTTTCTTTCACAATTTCTGATGTTTTATAATGTGGTCACCGTGAAAGTTGCATCGCCTTTAAAGCGATCCAATTGAATAAAGCAGAAAACTTCTTCTTTACCAAGTCCTGTGTTGAACAGCAGTGAAAAGTTGACCGCTTTTCCTGTTTAACCTTTTCAAAATTAGATCTAACTTGTTCGCGTATCCATTTCTGGATCTGCAGGCTGGTACAGAGTTACCTCCCTTTCGGCTTTTTCAAATTTCCCTTGTTTTAACCTAATTTCTTGGTTAAAACTTGTCTAAATTTCTAAATTCTTTCTTAATAAATATCAATTTTACACTTTGGCCTTAAATCAAAGTGTTTCCCTTCACAGATATCCTCTTGGGGTTGTCAGATGAGGGTAGTCTCCCATGCCAACAGAAGCTACCATTCAGAGAATGGTTTGCTTCTTAGTTGGATACCATGGGTTGACAACTCTCGCCATCAGTACCACCTGACCACTGATGAGACACAATAGTGTCGAAACACGTGTCTGGTCTAGGTGCAAATAAAATGGTCCTCCTCAGGACTAGATTACCTTGCGATACGTCCCCCACAAAGGGACTTTGCTCTGTAAATCTCGGTCCCCCTTGAGGAGGGTCTGATGCTCCCAATAGGCTGTCTGTGAAGGGATACTTATTTCTCTCTCTATCTCTGCTAAGAGATTTTAACAAAACTCGGAAGAAAGTCTCTGCTGACTTTCAATTGTTTCTTTCACAATTTCTGATGTTTAATATATATATATGTATATACGACTTGTGTCTGTCTGTCTGTCTGTGTGTCTGTGTGTGTGTGTGTGTGTTCGCGATGCACGGCCAAAGTTCTCGATGGATCTGCTTCAAATTTGGTGGGCATATTCAGGTAGACCCCGGACACAACCTGGTCGATGAGAATTTTCAACACGTGCTCTCAGCGCGCAGCGCTGAACCGATTTTGGATTTTCGGTTCATCTTCCCAGATCCATTCCCAGTAACTCTTCCTTATCTTCTCCAGTGTTTTGCGTTTATCTCCCTTCCTTCGTGTGGCGTCAATCCATATTCCCGTTACTATTTTTAGAAGGTCACTGTCCACAACGCTCAATCCATATTCCCGTTACTATTTTCAGAAGGTCACTGTCCACAACGCTTTCATCCCGGCGAAGCCGGGTATTACTCTTCCTTATCTTCTCCAGTGTTTTGCGCGTTTATCTCCCTTCCTTCGGCGTACAAGGGGCAAAGCCGGGTCTCCGGCGAAGCCGGGTATTCGGCTCTACTTCTTCCCGGCGAAGCCGGCTACCCGGCGAAGCGGGTATTCATCTAGTCATCAATACATTTCGTGTCTGTGTCTGTATGTACGTGTAAAAAAGATGCTAGAAGAACTGCACGAATTCAGACTTAATTCAATGGAATATACCCAAATCCCATTTTTGCCACAATCCAAAATGTCGCGAAATAGGGATGGCGGCGAAATGGGATGACGGCAAAACAGCATGGCGACAAAATGGAATGTGGCGCTAGTGGTATGACACGGTGGTAAAATGACACTTGGCCTGTGAAATGTCGCGAAAATGGGATGGGGGCAAAATGGGATGGGGGCAAAATGGGATAACGGCGAAACGGGATTGCGCCAAAATGGGATGTGGAGCGAATGGTACATGACATGGTGGTAAAATGACACTTGGCCTGTAAAATGTCGCGAAAATGGGATGGGGGCGAAATGGGCTAACGGCGAAACGGGATTGCGCCAAAATGGGAAGTGGAGCTAATGGTACATGATATGGTGGTAAAATGACACTTGGCCTGAAAAATGTCGCCAAAATGGGATGGGGGCGAATTGGGATAACTGCGAAACGGGACTAATAGATCCCTTTTTGGGATTGACTTTGCGGTAGTGCGACTTGTCACTGCTAGCTTTCCACTGGGAGGAAGCGACCGGAATTTCCCAACGATGGGACATCCTAGTAATGAAAAAAAATAAATAAATAAATAAAAATCTTAAAATTAACAGAGTCGCGCTACCCCAAAAGTCAAGGGATTTCGTTTTTGTCCCTTGACTTTGGAGATGACAAGAAAATATCGGGCGCAAAAACGTGATTTGTAAATATTTTTACAAATCACGGGTTAACAAGAGTCTATCGACTCCAAGCATTACAGTGGGGTCCATCCAGATAAATAAATAAGATACAACGTGGGACGGTAATACTCCCGAAGAATTCAAGGCCAGATAAAAAAACAAGTCGCGTAAGGCGAAATTACTACATTTAGTCAAGCTGTGGAACTCACAGAATGAAACTGAACGTAGTCCGCCGCTAGTGCAAAAGGCAGTGAAAGTGACGAGCCTGTTTGGCGCGGCAGCGGTTGCGCTGTGCTTCATAGCACGCTTTACTGTACCTCTCTTCGTTTTAACTTTCTGAGCGTGTTTTTAATCCAAACATATCATATCTATATGTTTTTGGAATCAGGAACCGACAAGGAATAAGATGAAATAGTTTTTGAAACGATTTCGGAAATTTAATTTTAATCATAATGTTTATATTTTTAATTTTCAGAGCTTGTTTTCAATCCAAATATAACATATTTATATGTTTTTGGAATCAGAAAATGATGAAGAATAAGATGAACGTAAATTTGGATCGTTTTACAATTTTTTTCTTTTTTTTACAATTTTCAGATTTTTAATGACCAAAGTCATTAATTAATTTTTAAGCCACCAAACTGAAATGCAATAAAGAAGTCCGGCCTTCGTCGAAGATTGCTTGGCCAAAATTTCAATCAATTTGATTGAAAAATGAGGGTGTGACAGTGCCGCCTCAACTTTTACAAAAAGCCGGATATGACGTCATCAAAGACATTTATCGAAAAAAAGAAAAAAACGTCCGGGGATATCATTCCCAGGAACTCTCATGTCAAATTTCATAAAGATCGGTCCAGTAGTCTGAATCGCTCTACACACACACACGCACAGGCAGACACACACACACACACACACACACACACACACACACACACACACACACACACACACACACACACACACACACACACACACACACACACACACACACACACACATACACCACGACCCTCGTCTCGATTCCCCCTCTATGTTAAAACATGTAGTCAAAACTTGACTAAATGTAAAAAGAAACTCTACCAAAAAAGCCTGCCGAGGCCTAGCTGCGCTGTGGGTGTTTATCCGTGTAAATAAAGATACACTATAGAGCATAGCCACTCCCTGAGATTAAAGAGGGATATTAAACGCACGCACGCACGCATGCGCAAACACACACACACACACACACACAAACACAAACACACGCACAAACACACGCACGCACGCACGCACACCCACCCACCCAACCCCCCCCCCCCCCCCCCACACACACACACACACACACAGCACAGAGATAAGCCGACACAACAAGACAAACAGATGCAATCTCTTGGCAAAAATATTGAGAAAAACACCCAGTGTACAAACAAGTTTATCTTGGATAACCTTGGACATTAAGATACATCGGCATGTTCGAATGTGTATGTGTGTGTGTGTGTGTGTGTGTGTGTGTGTGTGTGTGTGTGCGTGCGTGCTTGCGTGTGAATGTGTGTGTGTGTGTGTGTGTGCGTGCGTGCGTGCGTGCGCGCGTGCGTGCGCGCGTGCGTGCGTGCAAGTGTGTGGTGTGTGGGTGTGCACGTGTGTGCGGTGTGTGCGTGTGTGTGTGAGTGTGTGTATGTGTGCGTGCGTGCGTGCGTGTGTGTGTTTTAAATCTATGTGCTAACCAAGGTTCATCAGGATACACTGATATGTACGAATGTAGACTGTGCCGAACGAGGGGGCAGACCGGAGTGTACGAACCCGAGTCTGTTCAAACAGCACCGTGCATGGCGATTTATCTGGCATAATAAAGGGAATTAGGATCGATAAACTGATGCGTTCCGTTCGAATTTAGACTCTGTCGAACCAGGCTAGCTGCCTTTTGAAGTTTATGTAGGGTCTAGATTAAAAACTAAATGAAAACCCCACAGACATGGTTTAGTTTTCGGACGTATAATTGTTAACAACACGAAATATTCATTAGAACCTCGACCCAGTGGTGTCCTGAAAAGGACGGACAGACACATAAAAAGAAAATGAGGAATTAGTTCAGTTAACAAATAGTAATGAGAAAGTGAATAGAAAACGAGGACTTACTTCAGTTATAAAATAATACTGAGAAAATGAACAGAAAATCAGGAGTTACTTCAGTTAACAAATAATAATGAGAAAATTAACCCACAAAAAAACACACACCAGGACTTAGCTAAGTATATATGTTACAGTTAATCTGTGAAACCAGGGAATACGTGTATTAACTAGGTAATACACGATTTAACTGACGGAAAAAAACCAGTTAATTCATGTATTACCTAAAATAGTTTAGTTACGTATTCCCTGGTTTCACAGATTAACTGTCACATATACACATAATACGCAGTAATGAGAAAATGAGCAGAAAAGAAAAACCAAGTTCGGTTAGGCGTTGCGTGACTTCAAATTCAAAATGGCGAGAGTCAATGGTTTAATTACGTTGAGGTCTTAGTGGACGAGGAGGAGTCTATCCAACTCGAGCAGGTCTGCCACCGTGGGGGTTTATCAAGGATCAGTGTAAGAGCACGTTTTGCTGCCAGGGTGCTAGAGGGAGGGGGTGGGCGGGGCCGGGAGGTTGGAGGGGGTAACCCACACCCACCATTTTACCCAACGATAGTGATCGAAAGCTTGTGCAACACAAACTCACACGTACGCACGCACGGACACACGCGCACGCACGGACACGCACGCACTAACGCACGCACTAACGCACGCACGCACGCACACACGCACGCAGACACACACACACACACACACACACACACACACACAAACACACACACACACACACACGAACAAAATAACTACCACCACCAAACCGGCACGGTTGGCCTAGTGGTAAGGCGTCCGCCCAGTGAGCGGGAGGTCGTGGGTTCGAACCCCGGCCGGGTCATACCTAAGACTTTACAATTGGCAATCTAGTGGCGGCTCCGCCTGGCGTCTGGCATTATGGGGTTAGTGCTAGGACTGGTTGGTCCGCTGTCAGAATAATGTGACTGGGTGAGACATGAAGCCTGTGCTGCGACTTCTGTCTTGTGTGTGGGGCCCGTTTTATGTCAAAGCAGCACCGTCCTGATATGGCCCGTCGTGGTCGGCTGGGCGTTAAGCAAACAAACAAACAAAAAAAGGCGTCCGCCCCGTGATCGGGAGGTCGTGGGCTCGAACCCCGGCCGGGTCATACCTAAGACTTTAAAATTGGCAATCTAGTGGCTGCTCCGCCTGGCGTCTGGCATTATGGGGTTAGTGCTAGGACTGGTTGGTCCGGTGTCAGAATAATGTGACTGGGTGAGACGTGAAGCCTGTGCTGCGACTTCTGTCTTGTGTGTGGCGCACGTTATATGTCAAAGCAGCACCGCCCTGATATGGCCCTTCGTGGTCGGCTGGGCGTTAAGCAAACAAACAAACAAACAAACAAACTACCACCACCAACAACAACAAAGACGGCTCAGAATAGCACTGTGCAAAATACTCGGGATTTCAGACTCCCCACGGACTTTTTAAGACCTGGATTTCTATAGGATTGTCCAAGCATTACCTCAGTACATGTACCTCCCTTTCAAAGAGATGTATAGAATAGAACCGACTTGCTTCACCTGCGTCACGTGTGCGCTATACAACCTATACAAGCAGATCATTGTTCCAACTTGAATATTAATTGTACTTCCTCGAAACACGGCGGGAGATGTGAAACGGTCCAATGGGATGGCTGACGCGCACCATCCCATAAAATATCACCCATACGTAACAGATGTTTTGTACGGGTCACAGTGACACTCGTTGCGACAATAAAACAAACTATTGCACTTCTGGCGCAGTAAAGCGTGAATATTTGGCAATAATGCCACACTAACCGAGATACCTCGAATAAACCTATCCATGCACTGTAACCCAAAACGTCAATAAAGCAAGTTATATTGTAATCTGTTTGTAGTACGTATATCTAGTCACGTACGTATACTTTGCATCATACAAATTCATTGTTTTAATATCTGGCACAAAGTCTTGCAAACAAACACAAAGGATCGGCCGTTCCTGCGTTGAACTATTTTTTTAGGGTTTTGTTCATTTCCTTTCTTTCTTTATTTGGTGTTTAACGCCGTTTTCAACCACCAGAGACATACTTTGTTTGTTTATTTGTTGCTTAACGTCCAGCCGACTACGCAGAGCCATATCAGGACGAGGAAGGGGGGGATGAAGGGGGCCACTTGTCAAGCGATTCCTGTTTACAAATGCACTAACCCATTACTTGTGTCCCAGCAGGCTTTAGTAAAACTAAATTAATACCTACTGGAAGATTACCAGTTTCCAGTATGTTAAAATAGGCTTAACCTATCTACTGCTGGACTTGCATCAGAACACTAACAGATTAAACTATACATGAATCGCGAGACAAGCAGCAAGAGAAGAGATTTTTGGAAAAAATACAGGTGAATGAGCAAGAAGGCAGAAAAAAGAAAAGAATTCATGAAGAAAAAGAGAGCATGACAGGAAAGAGGAACCAAAAATCTACCTAACAGCAAACTAGAAAGCTCCTGCGGTTCCAAAAACAGGAGGGGCCTTTAATTTCATAACCGCAGTGCCCCACTGCGGGAAGAGACATACTATGTCTCTGCAACCACGAAGGTTATATCGCGACGGGGAAAGGGGGGAGATGGGATAGAGCCACTTGTTAATTGTTTCTTGTTCACAAAAGCACTGATCAAAAATTTGCTCCAGGGGCTTGCAACGTAGTACAATGTATTACCTTACTGGCAAGTTTCCAGTACAAAGGACTTAACATTTCTTACATACTGCTTGACTAAAATCTTTACAAAAATTGACTATATTCTATACAAGAAACACTTAACGAGGGTAAAAAGAGAAACAGAATCTGTTAGTCGCCTCTTACGACATGCTGGGGAGCATCGGGTAAATTCTTCCCCCTAACCCGCGGGGGGTTTCATTTCCTTACCATGTAATATTAATATAGGGGAAGGTTGCCTAATAACAACCGGTGTAACACGAAATTTTTACTCCACGAAAAATTTACTCCGGAGTAAATATTTCGTATGAAATTCTTACTCCGAGTACACTTTTCGTACGAGAAAAGAACTCCCCAAGGCACGAAAAAATTACTCCCTCCACGAAATTTTTACTCCCCATTTTTATATTTAGTCAAGTTTTGACTAAATATTTTAACATCGAGGGGGAATCGAAACGAGGGTCGTGGTGTATGTGCGTGTGTGTGTGTGTGTGTCTGTGTGTGTGTGTGTGTAGAGCGATTCAGACTAAACTACTGGACCGATCTTTATGAAATTTGACATGAGAGTTCCTGGGTATGAAATCCCCATACGTTTTTTTCATTTTTTTGATAAATGTCTTTGATGACGTCATATCCGGCTTTTCGTGAAAGTTGAGGCGGCACTGTCACGCCCTCATTTTTCAACCAAATTGGTTGAAATTTTGGTCAAGTAATCTTCGACGAAGCCCGGGGTTCGGTATTGCATTTCAGCTTGGTGGCTTAAAAATTAATTAATGACTTTGGTCATTAAAAATCGGAAAATTGTAAAAAAAAAAAAAAATTTATAAAACGATCCAAATTTACGTTTATCTTATTCTCCATCATTTGCTGATTCCAAAAACATATAAATATGTTATATTCGGATTAAAAACAAGCTCTGAAAATTAAATATATAAAAATTATTATCAAAATTAAATTGTCGAAATCAATTTAAAAACACTTTCATCTTATTCCTTGTCGGTTCCTGATTCCAAAAACATATAGATATGATATGTTTGGATTAAAAACACGCTCAGAAAGTTAAAACGAAGAGAGGTACAGAAAAGCGTGCTATGCAGCATAGCGTAACCACTACCCCGCTCTTCTTGTCAATTTCACTGCCTATGCCGTGAGCGGTGGACCACGAGTATACGGTCTTGCTGCGTTGCATTGCGTTCAGTTTCATTCTGTGAGTTCGACAGCTTGACTAAATGTTATATTTTCGCCTTACGCGACTTGTTTTTACTTCCACAAAAAAATCTCGTACGCAAAAATGGGATGCGGGCGAAGGGATAATGCCGCGCACACGAATGTCGCGCTACCCTCCTTCCACCCCTTCCACCACCAAGACTAACAGGGGATAAGGGAGTAAAAATTTCGTACACCTGGCATGGGAAGTTAAATTGCTCGTGTTGGGGTGAAGTAATTTATTCGTTATTTATTCGTCAGGGGAGTAACATTTTTGTACAAAATGTTTACTCGGAACTCACCTGTCTTGGGGAGTAATTTTCTCGTGCAATGGGGGAGTGATTTTTTCGTAAAGGGAGTAACTTTTTAGTACGAAATGTTTACTCCGGAGTCAAAATCTCGTGGGAGTAATTTTCTCTTGTTACACCGGCTCCTGATATAGACCACCTCCTGTTCTGACAAACTAACGGTGCTAAAGCGCTTAAAACAGTATTCTGTATTTATCCTCTCTATATTTAACTTGCATATGTCAAACAAGCTGAAAAAACGCTTTTGTACAGGACTCTCTTTTTCAATTCAGAAATGTTTAAATGAAGGATATTCTTTGCATATGACGTTCAACAATTTCTATTCGGATATGAAACAGAGATTTCAGTTTCTTTCTGCTCAGAACTGTCTATGCAGAGGATTAACGTGGAATGAACTTCAGATATGACGTTGAGAACTTAAAAGTGCAACGGTCCTTTGAAACGCCTGGATCAAGGGTACTGGAGCATGACTGACAGTGTATACAGAGGTCAAACACTTCATCTTACATTTCACACTAAACGGGCCCTTCTAGTTCTCTCTGCCTATAGAATTATCAAGTCAAGTCAAGTCAATATTTACACCCCCGGTATAGGGGTGTGTATGGGATTCGGTCGATGTGTTTGCTTGTTTGTTTGTGTTCGCATATAGATCTCAAGAATGAACGGACCGATCGTCACCAAACTTAGTGAACAGGTTCTATACATTCCTGAGACGGTCCTTACAAAAATTGGGACCAGTCAAACACACGGTTAGGGAGTTATTGGTGGATTAAGATTCTACAAGGACTTATAGAGGGACATATTAATGGTCAAAGGGAAATAACCTTCTCAGTTGGTGGCAGTGAGAATGGTAAGGACGGGGGTGTTTTTCCTACCTCGGAGGAATTTCTTGTTTATTTTATTTTAAACCTAGGGTTACATGAATTTAAAAAAATATTGCAATAAACACGACAAAAGAGATATGTTATAATGAGACACAACACTTCTAATTAACCGAAAATAAATCAATCTTAACTCATAACTAAATAATTGTAATCATACATTTTTTTTACAGGAATGTATGTTTCTGTGTTCGTTTTTGTTTGAATAAAAAACGTGATCAAATAATCAGAACTCTTTCAAAATACTCTTAATAAAATTTATCAAATTCAATAACTTTCGGGTTTTTGTTAATTCAAATACATGTTTAAATTTGACTGCATTTGAATTTCTACGAAAATACAATGGTTACAACCTTTTCCTCAAATTTTCAAAAAAATGATCAATGCAGATGATAAGAGTTATGAACATCAGATATTTCGTTGACCATGCAGTGATCGTGGTAATCCTTTATTTCGTTGCATTTCTTTGTAAGAACAGTTGAACCTGCCCTCAAGACGTCCTCTTCATAACGAAGACCTCCCCATTACGATCTCCTAAAAAGAATAGTTCTTTCCTATAGATATAACACGATCACTACGTTAACCCTCGAGCATCAACACAATGTCCTAATTTAAGACACTTACATTCTTCTTTTTCTGCTCTGTAATTGTAATCAGAGGATTAAGTGTTATATGAACTTTGAAAATCGACCGTGAGCAGATGGAAGGAGTGCGAGGATTGGGTTGAAAAACGTATGTTTCCACGTTTTCTGTCAATAAGTTCAACAGTGTAATGCCTTCTCGGTCGACACCTTGGCTTGAATAAAACATCTAGTGGCTCAGGGATTCGTGCATGGCAGCATAAAAAGTCGACGTGTCTCTGTTTCTGTCTGTCTGTCTGTCTGTCTGTCTGTCTGTCTGTCTGTCTGTCTGTCTGTCTGTCTGTCTGTCTCTCTCTCTCTCTCTCTCTCTCTCTCTCTCTCTCTCTCTCTCTCTTCTTCTTCTTCTTCTTCTTCTTCTTCCTCAACCATCTATGAGTCTGTCTATCTCTCAGTTTGCCTGCCATCCATCAATCTGTACAGAAAGGATATTTAAGCCACAACACACCTCCGCTCATAAACAACTCCCCACCTTGCGCCCTGCTCTCCTGGCAGGCACGAGCAGCTATAGGACCATCCTCCCATCACTTCCCAGCAGTAATTAAGCTTTTCAAACATCTCACTTTCTCGCCCCAGGTGCAAGCAAAGGGTAAGCCTATTCTGACCCTTGCAAATTCGTAATATTTGATGCAATTCTGTGCAGTTTAATATTAAAAGATACCTTACTTCTCGTCAGGGAATTGTTTTATAGTTACAGAAATGTAAGGGGGATGTTACTTTCATTTCTGTCATAACTGTATTGTCCCGCGTCGCAGGGAAAATCGGGTAGCTTCCTCCCAGTGGAAAGATAGCAGCTACAGATTAGCGCTACCCAGGAGAGTGCGTGTTAAGGTGTAATCAGGCACAATGGCCGAGGTGCATATGAATACCGTCTCTGAGTCTGCACACAAAGTTGACCCGCGATGCACGTTGGAGAAATCCTTCTACCTGGACGTACACATAGCGAGCATCTTCAGCTTGACCGCTTTCCGTGCTCCGCGGACAGCTTGGTAGAATTCATTTCGTCACCGATGCCTAGCGCCTGTATCAATCAGCCAAAGTGCAAAATGGATTCAGCCAAAAAAAATATGGTATATGTGTACAGATGAAATAATGTTATGCTCTTATTCCAGTAAAACTGTTGGACAGGTCTATGGTGATTTACAAATTGCAAAATTGATTCAGCAAAAAAAAAATATCACTCTGCAACAGTTTACTGGGGTGATGTCCACGAGGTGGGATTTCCACCAATCCGATCCCGCGGCTGGCTCAAACCTGGTCAGTAACATTCACGTGCACATCAGCCCAGACTGAGGCTTTTTCTATGTGCCCAGTTTGTTTGTTTGCTTAACGCCCAGCCGACCACGAAGGGCCATATCAGGGCGGTGCTGCTTTGACATATAACGTGCGCCACACACAAGACAGAAGTCGCAGCACAGGCTTCATGTCTCACCCAGTCACATTATTCTGACACCGGACCAACCAGTCCTAGCACTAACCCCATAATGCCAGACGCCAGGCGGAGCAGCCACTAGATTGCCAATTTTAAAGTCTTAGGTATGACCCGGCCGGGGTTCGAACCCACGACCTCCCGATCACGGGGCGGACGCCTTACCACTAGGCCAACCGTGCCGGTATATGTGCCCAGTTGAAGGATGCATGCTCTCACCCCGGGAACAATCCTGGATGGATGTATGTTGATTTACACGATGTTCTACGTGCAAAGGAGGTACATTGTATCTTTAACGAAATTGTGTGCACCCATTCGTCAGAAGAGAGTGACAGCACATGGAGGTTATTTTTCGCCCGTGAAATGAAAGCTTAACGACGTTGACGTAAGAAGTTTTCGAATCGGCTGTAACGTGTGACGGGCAAAATGACACCAGTTTCCTGTGCTGACGTTCTGTCCCCTGGCTCAAGACTCCCAGTCAGAGAGACAGACAGGCAAGCAGACAGACGGACGAACGGACACACAGGCTCGCAGGTGGACGGGCAGACGAACGGACACACACACACACACACGCAAACATAGACACAGACACAGACACAGACAGACACATACACATTCATACACACACACTTACACACACTTACACACACACACACACACACACACACACACACACACACACACACACACACACACACACACACACACACACACACACACACATACACATACACACACACACACACACACACGCGCGCGCGCCCGGTATGAGAGGGATCAACCTGCCATACTGATGATCTGTTACCTTTTTTAACTGGATTTGTTGACGTGGATTACACTCATGTTTGGTTTCCTGTGCTGCGGTGACCCCCCCACCCCCCCTTTAAGTACCCCCGATTTTAAGACTCCCCTCGGACTTGTTAAACGCCTGTATTTCTCAGATGTTCTGATCTTAACCTTTGTCAACGTACCTTCCGTGTAAGACGACTTCCTTGTTTGGACCTGATTTTCACATTTATTTAAATCGTTAAAAGGAGGGTCAGGATGTGGGGGGGGGGGGGGGGTTGTGGGTAGATGCTCCACCGTTTAGTTGTTGAGGACGAGTTTTAGGTCTACAACGAATAATTCGTCACTATTGCCAAACACGTAGCTATAATCTGTAATCTCTTATTTATGTTTGATACAATAAACGGTAGAATATAATCTAAGCTTACCATCCCGAAGAAGGAAGCAACGTGCCGAAATACTGATTATAGATAATAAACGTACCTAACCTGGTCACTGGTGTGTTTTCGTTTTATCTAAATAAATAGTATAGGATACTATAGGAACAGTTCTCGCCCTGAACTAAAAGCGGCCAGGCTGCTGGTGTGTGGAATGTTGACCAAGTGGTCATTTTTTATGCGCCTAATCTAGATATAGCCCTAGGCGCTTACATATTAATTTCTGCCGTTTGAAATGGAGTTTTTTTACAGACAGTATTCCATGTCAAAGCCTGGCCAGAGCTGTGAAGATTTACAAGACGGGAGGAAAGGTAGCTTTACATTTCCCAGCAGCCAAATGATACTCCTTTCTCTCGTTGTTGTAACAAATACAGAGAACGTGAAGAAAAACAAGTCGCGTAAGGCGAAAATACAACATTTAGTCAAGCTCAGTCGAACTCACAGAATGAAACTGAACGCATTGCATTTTTTCCGCAAGACCGTTCTTCCCTTTACAGAAAAAGACAATCTCTCCCAATTCGTTGTATCTGTGCGTGTGTGTGTGTGTGTGTGTGTGTGTGTGTGTGTGTGTGTTTGATTGCGTGCGGGTGTTAGTGTGTCTCTCTCTATCTCAGTACTTCTTCTTCTTCTGCGTTCGTGGGCTGAAACTCCCACGTACACTCGTGTATTTGCACGAGTGGAATTTTCCGTGTATGACTGTTTTTACCCCGCCATTTAGGCAGCCATACGCCGCTTTCGGAGGAAGTATGCATGCTGGGTATTTTCGTGTTTCTATAACCCACCGAACTCTGACATGGATTACAGGATCTGTTCCGTGCGCACTTGGTCTTGTGCTTGCGTGTACACACGAAGGGGGATAAGCCACCAGCAGGTCTGCACATAAGTTGACATGGGAGATCGGAAAAATCTCCACACTTAACCCACCAGGCGGCCGCGGTCGGGATTCGAACCCTCGACCTTCCGATTAAGAGGCCGACGTCTTTTTACCACCACGCCACTGCGCCCGTGGGTATCTCAGTACTGAAACTATAACAATGTGTATGTATGTACGTGCGCGCGCTTGAGCGTGTTGCCTCTAAAAATAAAAGTAGATCATGTTAACCATGACTACTAACACACCGGTGACACTGTGACGGTTCCCCTACGCTTTGTGTTCGGTGCCCTGACCCTTTGTGTTCGGTTCCCACTCGGTTCCCACACGCCAAAATTCGCGGACAAAACATCCATTTATGGTAGTATTACGCAATGTTGCTCTCTGAGAATGGTCTTGTTAGATCTGTGAGTGTTTACACTACATGCCTAGGTGCTGTTGGATTGAAGGTTTTTGATATTTTAGCCGTTATTAGGTAGAATGCCTTCCACTTTACTGCAAAACTGCATAATTCGTAGCATCGGCAAGAAATATCCTACCAAAAAATGCCTGCTTGGAACTGTCGTTGGTCCAGCAAAAAGTTCAACATGTCTGTAGCAGACAGCCCAAGTTTCAAGATTGTAGGGCCATCCAAACAGCCGTAATAATAAAAACAACAAAAGTAGTCAGTGAAATTGGCTGTGTTCGGTCCCCCCACACTTTTGTGACGTAGGCGTGACGGTTCCCATAATTCATTGTGTCGGTCCCCACTTTCTGTGTCGGACCCCACTTTCGACCTAATTTCTCTGTGACGGACCCCACAACCAGCCTATTTTGTGTCGGTCCCCACACCTTCTTGGATTTATGACTTGCCGGTTACTTGTATCATTGTATTCATTGAATCTAATTGTCTCGGAGTTATTTTTCAGCAAAAACCGGCAAGGCAGCACCTTTTGTGATACCAAGTAAGTCAGATGACATCAGTATGTGTGTGTGTGTGTGTGTGTGTGAGAGAGAGAGAGAGAGAGAGAGAGAGAGAGAGAGAGAGAGAGAGAGAGAGAGAGAGAGAGAGAGAGAGAGAGAGAGAATAACTTTATTAGTTTATGCCACAAATAATATATAACATTATTTATCTCTGGGACGGTTCCCACTATACCAGCAAATTATGTGTTGATCCACCCACACCTTCTTGAACTGGCCTTCCCAATATCTACTCTTAGTCTTACGGCCTTGGAGATATGCAATTTGGCACATTTTTAAAATAAAAGATCCACCTGTCGTATGTGAGATTCAGTTTTCAGAGCAAAATGCTGCCCAGGGACTTCTAGTGGTGATTGAAAAAAAAAAAAGAGTACTTGCCTGTGTCAAGTATGTGTCTTTATCCACGCTTGTTGTAAGAGGCAACTTTTCCCAGCTCCTTGTGTTCATGACTGCTTTCTCTTAAAATTAATTACTTTATGACAGCCAGAATACAATGGAACAAGGCTACATAAACCCCGACAGCCTACGACAACGGCCCGACTAAGGCTCAACACCGCGCCAATAAATTCAGCATTGGGCCAATGTTGGGCCATGATTGCTCCGTTTTCGTAGGCTATCAGGGTCAAAGATACATATTGGTAAACTAGTAAAATACATGTTCAGCATCATCAGCAATACCACAAAAGGATTAAAACAAGAAATTCCTCCGATAGGAACTACACCCCCGTCAAAGGGAAATAACCTTCTCAGTTGGTGGCAGTGAGAATGGTTATTTCCCTTTGACCAACGGGGGTGTCCGTCTATACCAGGCCTTGTATAATTTTAATCCACCAATAACTCCCTAACCGTGTGTTTGACTGGTCCCAATTTTTGTAAGGACCGTCTCAGGAATGTATAGAACCTGTTCACCAAGTTTGGTGACGATCGGTCCGTTCATTCTTGAGATCTACTTGCGAACACAAACACATCGAGTGAAACCTATACACACCCCTATACCGGGGGTGTAAAAATCCTATTAGCTGTATGTCAGCGGCACAATGCAACCAGAACCAGCGTTTATGTGGAGTGATCGGGTGCTGGTCACTACCGCGAGCGTCACTACCGCGAGTACCACTACCGCGTCTCACACTAAAGTTGTGTTTCCGTACCCGCGACAGCGTTTTTCCAGCGGTGCGACGAAAATCAAGCACATAGAAAATGACCAGGAGTGTTTCCACACGCGCGACGCGTTAGCGGCGCGACAAACGGCAAGCGACGCGATTTTTTGGAAAGGGTCCCGCTGGAGCGATTTTTTCGCGTTGTCGCGCGGCAACGCGGGAGTTTACAGATTTTACCGCATGTTTAAAACGCAAGTACGGAAACACGTCACGCGTTTGCGCGCGTTTTCTTTTGTCGCTGCCGCTGTCGCGGGTACGGAAACAGAACTTACCGCGAGTACGACACTACCGCGAGTACGACACTACCGCGAGTATAACACTACCGCGTGTCACACTACCGCGAGTATAACATTACCGCGTGTCATTTTATGACTTCCATGGCTGAAGGCAAAGGTTGAAATGTTTCCTTGAAATATAAAACAAAAAGGCCTGGTCTGTTCTCTGAACACTAATTCAATGTTTGTCATGCTAACCAAGAACTCAAAACGATCAGAACACACTATCAGAATACATATAGAATGGGTTGCTTCCAATCAAAGCCGTTAGAACACAAACTCACAAGAAGTAAGTTTGCATGCGTTCTCTCTACGGTTATGGTACTCGCGGTTGTGGTACGCGCGGTAGTGTGACACGCGGCAGTGTTATAATCGCGGTAGTGTCGTACTCGCGGTAGTGTGACACGCGGTAGTGTTACACGCGGTAGTGTCGTACTCGCCGTAGTGTGACACGCGGTAGTGACGCTCGCGGTAGTGTCGCATAACCGGAGTGATCTGGAAAGGTGTCAATCTATCTCTCTCTCTCTCTCTCTCTCTCTCTCTCTCTCTCTCTCTCTCTCTCTCTCTCTCTCTCTCTCTCTCTCTCTCACTCTCTCTCTCTCTCTCTCTCTCTCTCTCTCTCACACATACACACACACACACACACACACACACACACACACACACACACACACACACACATACTGATGTCATCTGACTTACTTGGTATCACAAAAGGTGCTGCCTTGCCGGTTTTTGCTGAAAAATAACTCCGAGACAATTAGATTCAATGAATACAATGATACAAGTAACCGGCAAGTCATAAATCCAAGAAGGTGTGGGGACCGACACAAAATAGGCTGGTTGTGGGGTCCGTCACAGAGAAATTAGGTCGAAAGTGGGGTCCGACACAGAAAGTGGGGACCGACACAATGAATTATGGGAACCGTCACGCCTACGTCACAAAAGTGTGGGGGGACCGAACACAGCCAATTTCACTGACTACTTTTGTTGTTTTTATTATTACGGCTGTTTGGATGGCCCTACAATCTTGAAACTTGGGCTGTCTGCTACAGACATGTTGAACTTTTTGCTGGACCAACGACAGTTCCAAGCAGGCATTTTTTGGTAGGATATTTCTTGCCGATGCTACGAATTATGCAGTTTTGCAGTAAAGTGGAAGGCATTCTACCTAATAACGGCTAAAATATCAAAAACCTTCAATCCAACAGCACCTAGGCATGTAGTGTAAACACTCACAGATCTAACAAGACCATTCTCAGAGAGCAACATTGCGTAATACTACCATAAATGGATGTTTTGTCCGCGAATTTTGGCGTGTGGGAACCGAGTGGGAACCGAACACAAAGGGTCAGGGCACCGAACACAAAGCGTAGGGGAACCGTCACAGTGTCACCGGTGTGACTAACGAGTTCACTATCTCTGTCCAACTGACCTCGTTTCTCGGAGTGGAAACGGGGACATGGCCGAATGGTACTCATCATTGATCGACTGGCATTCAACCCAAGAAACCCGATTTTTATTGAACGCCTGCAACTTGCTCGGCCTCTTTTTACAGTAAAAAGCTTCGTTTTTCGGACTCCGCTGGGAACGGTTATAATTGTGCGGCGAAGTTAAGTGTAAATTGGTTGAAATTTAAAATGAAACCGGAGTCCCTTGCATAATTCTTTAACAAGAATAGTGAGGACTGTAGTCATGAGTGCCATAGTTCTGCAAAGTGTGATCAAGACGTCTCTCTCTCTCTCTCTCTTGCTAAACATGTTGTATTAGTGTTAACGGATGTGTCGCTGATTTGAGCAACTTTACTCCCAAATGAAAAGTATAACTATGTCAAGGTAATTTTGTAATTTTTGAGTTCTCCTTATGTAATTCCTTAAATGCACATTTGTGTTGCATTCCATACAAT
>NC_090254.1:26703280-26750780 GCF_037325665.1 Littorina saxatilis
GGAGGTCACATGGGTTCACACAGTACTTTCAAGAGACTTCACCCGTACTTCTATTGGCCTGGTTATTGGAAGGAGACACATCAGTACTGTCAAACGTGTGACAAGTGTCAACGCACAGTCCCTAGGGGTAAGATTCCTCGGGTTCCATTGCAACCATTGCCAGTGATCGAGACACCTTTTCAGCGTGTAGGCATCGATTTGGTTGGTCCGATTCAGCCGGTTTCTGATACAGGCTACAGATATATCTTGACTCTTGTTGATTACGCGTCACGATATCCTGAGGCTGTTCCGCTGAAGCGAATTGACACAGAATCGGTAGCTGAAGCACTGATGGGTATTTTTTCGCGTCTCGGTATTCCGGGTGAGATACTGTCGTATCAGGGTTCACAGTTCACGTCGGAATTGTTTCAGGCAGTCATGAAACTTTTATCAGTTCACCAGATTCACAGTACTCCGTACCACGCTCAGACTAACGGCTTGGTCAAACGTTTCAACGGAACACTGAAAACCATGCTCAAAAGATTGATGACTGACAAACCAAAAGATTGGGATCGGTATTTACCGGCAGCTTTGTTCGCATACCGGGAAATTCCGCAAACCGCAACCGGTTACTCACCGTTTGAGTTGATGTTTGGTAGAACACCGAGAGGTCCGTCGTGCGTTCTATTTGAAACATGGACAGGTTCGGATGGTTCAAGCGAACCAAAGATTGTTCATCAGTTTGTCACTGATTTGAAAGAGACCTTGAGTGAGATGATGACTTTGGCGCAGGAGAATTTGATCGATTCTGCAGGGAAAGCTAAAGGTCGCTATGACAAGAGAAGCAAGCCCAGGTCACTTGTTGTTGGAGATGAGGTTCTCGTCTTGTTGCCTTCGGACAATTCTAAGCTTCTTTTGAAATGGAAAGGGCCTTTCAAAGTAGTGCAGAAGAAGGGGGTTTGTGATTACGTCATAGAACTAGCAAGGGGGCAGGAGAAGATGTTCCACATCAACATGCTCAAGAAGTATGAAAGGCGAGCACAGGGAGATAAGCAGAATAGCACTGCAGTTTCAGTGATCATGGGATCAGTGTTAGAGCCTGACGAGGATGTGCAGAACATTGACGTTCGTGTGGTACCCACTATGCAGACAGAGACTGTCGAGGATGTTCATTACAACCCTGACTTAGAACCAGAGAGACTTGAGCAAGTGAAGTCAGTGATCAACAAGCATGCGAAGATTATGACTGATTTGCCAGGTACAGTTCATACTATACAGCACTCAGTTCGTAACGGTGACATCGTTGTCAATCAGAGACAGTATCCCATGCCGTTCGATACAGAGAAAGTCATCGAGGATGAGGTGAAGAAGATGCTAGATTTGGGGATCATAGAGCCATCACAGTCTCCATACAGTTCGCCGATTGTTTTGGTGAAGAAGCCTGATGGATCGGTTCGCTTTTGCATAGACTTTCGTGGCCTTAACAAGGTCACTATCTTTGATTCAGAACCGATACCAGACCCGGAAAGTTTGTTTGTGAGTTTGAGGGACAAAAACTTCTTCACCAAAATAGATCTTGCGAAGGGGTATTGGCAAATTCCTTTAGACCCCCAGGACAAGCACAAGACTAGTTTCCGTACATCCCAAGGCCTTTTCCAATTTTTGAAAATGCCGTTTGGGTTAGCCACAGCTCCAAGTTCCTTTGCGCGTATGATGAGACAGCTGAAACTAGCAGAATGTGGGAGCGTCAGCTTCTTTGACGACATTCTGGTGTCAAGCGTAGGCTGGGAGGAACACCTGAAGTCGCTAGACAAGCTTTTGACGAGACTAGGTGAGTTTGGCTTGACGGCAAGACCAACGAAGGTGGAAGTAGGCTTCCAAGAGATCGAGTTCCTAGGTCACATGATAGGGATGGGAAAGATGAGGCCTGTGGACAAGAAGGTCACCAAGATCTTGAAGCTAGAGACACCTAGAACAAAGAGACAGGTGCGGGCGTTGGTGGGACTTGCAGGGTACTATAGAAGGTACATTCCAGGTTTCAGTCAGCTCATGGTTCCTTTGACTGAACTCACAAAGAAAAACAAACCAGCAAAGATCCAATGGACTGACCAGTGTGAGACAGCATTTCAGACCGTCAAACAGAGATTGTCAGAACAGCCTGCGGTAGCTCTTCCTGACTTTGACAGACCGTTCACGGTCAGAACAGATGCGTCAGGAACAGGCATTGCTGGGGTGTTGATGCAAACAGATGATGAAGGTCATATCCACCCAGTGATGTACGCTAGCAGGAAACTCTTGGACAGAGAAACAAGGTACTCAGCGATAGAACGGGAATGTCTAGCTTTGGTATGGGCGATAGATAAGTTCTCACGCTATCTGACCGGCAGGTACTTTGTCGTAGAGACTGACCACAGACCGTTGACGTATTTGCAACGCAGCAAGACCACAAACAGTAGGTTGATGAGGTGGGCGTTGGCGTTGCAGGAATACCAGTTCTCGGTCATGCCAATCTGTGGTACTGACAATCTGGAGGCAGACATCTTGTCTAGACTGGGTTGAGGATGATTGTTGTCACTTGCTGTTTCATTCATGATATTTTTTGTACACAGCTTCTGAACATGACCCCTGTATATAATTCTTTTGACGTTTTGGATAATCTCTGATCGAGATTCAGAAAATTTCATCGTTTTTTCAACAATTCATTTTCTTTTGAGGAAAGGGGGTGATGTTACGAAGCGGTTTACTCGTATTTTTGGTATTGTGTATTGTTGTAAATAGAATAGACTATAGCGATGGTCAGACATTGGAAAGGGCTATAGCACGCCGGAACCTCGGCTGTACTCGCGGATAACCGCGGGCTCTGCAGGCTGTTCACCGCGGACAGAAATTGTCAACACGAGTGGTGAGTGTCTTCACAAAATCGTCTCTGCTTTCTCTAAAATAACATATCATTACAAAACTATTGTTTGTACTTCAACCTAAGGTATTATAGCACCCTATCATCGATTTAATTTTTCCCTTTCGTTCGTATGTGAAGGCTGAGCTTCGAGTATTTGTGCATTTCCTGTAAAAAGTGCCAAAATTCTGACTTTACACATTTATTACGGAAATCCAAGCTTATTAAACAAGTTGCAGTGAATTGGAATGTTGTTACTAATCATTTGTTGACATGTGGCTCAAGTGGTGTTATCTAAAGCCACACGGTTGAGTCGTATTTCTTGAATCTCTGCCGCCACTGAACGATTTTGCGGCTGTGGCCCGCGGGCAGTGCCGGCTGTGGCCCGCGGGCAGTGCCGGCTGTGGCCCGCGGACAGTGCTTTTAAAGCAAAAAGTGGTATTTTCACCACTCTTTGAGCCTTTCAGGGACGATTCAGTGACTCATTTTGAAATTGAGGTCGTGCGGACTATGACCGATTCAAGAGAAATGTAATCGGACATTTTTCAAACCTTTTATAAACACAACGATAGCTCATATTTCTATTTTTGATGGCAGATGGAGATCTCGGCAATCACATTGGACAGCTTCCTGGACGTCACTGAGGAGGTGGTAGTTGAAGAAGCGGACGTACCTTCGATTGTGCGACTTCCGAAAACATCAACACCACGCAAGGCAGGCCGTCGTTCTCAAAGCCACCTGGTTCTGTGCCAAGAATGTGGCAATCGTTATAAACAAGAAAAGGCGCTGAAAGAGCACCTGCAAGAAAAACATGCACTGGCACCAGGGCCGAAATACCGCTGCACTGTGTGCGAGAAGACTTACACACACGTGGCAGAATACAACAGCCATGTCAATGGTCACAGTGGCCTTAAGCCACATCGATGCCCAAAATGTGGCCGATCGTACCAAAACAAAAGGAGTCTTGATCGCCATGTGTGCAAGAATGCACCAATACCTGTTCTTGTCTGCAGCACTTGTGGCGGCACATTTCCATCGGCACGAATGCTCCGACAACACATGCACAGCCACGACGAAAAGCCGCAGTTCCAATGTCCCGCTTGTCGGATGTACTTCAAGCAGAAACAGTCTTTGAGGCGTCATCAAAAGAAAAGGTGCCCAATGGCTTCAAGGGAGTAAATGCAAACGCGCACTGTGTGGGACAAATTAGTGTTTTATTGCTGCACGAAGCAACAGTGATTTAATTTCTTTATTTTACAACTTACACATTTCTTTATTTTTTACAACTTACATGTTTTTGTTTAAAATGTCCTGAAGCAAGAAGCAAACTGTGATTTAATTTCTTTATTTTACAACTTACATGTTTTTGACTGACGGCTAACGGAGTGAGGCGACAGTCCTACATCTCACTAAGTTTTTCTGGTTTTCTTTGAACCGTGACCATTTTACTTTTCAACCGTGACCGTTCTTCTTTTGTTACACCGCTAGCGTAACTTTTGGTGGCACGCTAAGGCGATCGCGATAGCCTCATGGATAAAGCATCTGCCTTCGGAGCAGAAGATTCCACTGAGGTTCGACCCCTCGCAAGCTCGTTTTTTTGTTTAATCCAAGTGAGGGGGGAGAGAGAGAGAGAGAGAGAGAGAGAGAGAGAGAGAGAGAGAGAGAGAGAGAGAGAGAGAGAGAGAGAGAGAGGCCGCAGGTGAAACGCAAAGAGGGAGATAAACATGTCGGGGGTCAAGCACTCGGCCGGCAGTCCACGAAAAGAAATGTCATGAACTGCAAGAAGCAAACTGTTATTGACAAATTATGTTTAGTAAGAACGATTAAAGACTTTGTTTACAAACATTCCTTTTTATATATGTTTATAGAACATACATGTATAAAGAGAACACACACACAACATGGTTATGCCCAATTGACATCATCGCAAAGTAGTAATCACATGGAACATGAAGTGTGCGGTATCACATGAATTTTATCTTGCACATAGTATCTTAAATTATATGCAAAATATATCGAAATCATGATTCCTGAGAGGTAAGCACAATTGCATTAATACAGAATCTTTTGCGATTCATGGGTACGTTTCTTAATTACGCTTGTGTTGATTGAAAAAGCTCACGCATGGAGAGACACTGACACTGACACTGACACTGACACAGTTTAATTGAATATGGGCCTACAGCCCCTTTCAATGGGGGGGGGGGGGGTACACATGAATCACAGGAAAAAATAGAAAACATGATATTGAAACGTATGCAAAATACACAGTGGTTTGTTCCAAGCTTTCCTCTATCTATAATCTTGCACATCAATGCTGCCTAATATATACATACAACCGAACAATAAATACAGCAACAACAAAACCTTCAGCGACAATTAATCCTCATTACTATTTAACATTGACAGTCTTAACTGAAATGCAAAAAACAAAAACTTTGCTAAATCTACAATTGTTTCTGTGTCTTGTTTTTTAAACATTGCAATCATACTGCCCAACTGATCACCAACACTTAAAAACTGTGCTAAATACTTTATTCTTAGCTCACAATATGTTTGGCATTCAAACAAAAAATGGATTTCGGTCTCTAATTTATCTTCACAAAAGGGACAACACTTGTTTTCTGTTGAATTTTGGAAGCGATATCTGTGGATATTTATCTGTGAAACGCCCATTCTAAATTGAGCGATGACATTTCTGTACACATCTTTCCATAAAATGCCCACATAACGTTCTTTTTCAAAACAGGCTTTATAATTTCCATACAGTGATAGGCGCTCACTCGAGTCCAAATGATTACGCCAATCATGGCAGAAGGAACTGCAGAGCCTCTCCTTCAGTTCTGCAAAAAACACCCTCTCGTTTCCACATCCAAACATCCAAACTTGGTAAAATCCATTTTCACACAGAACTGCCTTTACATGCGTTACCCATGTGGTACCACCTTTTTCGTGGAGGTTGAACAACATTTTGTATGCCTTCTTTGAATAAAAATTGTCTGGCTGTCTCAATAACCGTAACCAATATTTAATCAACCTTGTGACTGTTGTCACCCAAAGAGGATACCTACCCAATTCACCATACACAACATCATTGGGAGTTTTATCTACTACGTGCAGAAACCGTTTACATGCAAATAAATGAACACGTTCCAATTGGTCATACTTCTCATAACCCCAAATTTCGGCTCCATATGTTAATACTGGCAATACTTGCGCATCAAATAACTTAAAAAATACATCAAATGAGTTACAACCCATGTTCTTTAAAGTATTCAAAATTTCGATCGTGCTTCGCTTTGCTCTTGTTGCTGCGTCTTCAATTGCGACGCCATAACTATGTCTTGTTGAAAAGGTAAGGCCAAGATATTTATACGAATTTACAACTTCCAACTGATTCCCATCAAAAATCCATTTTTCTCTTGCACTTAGAAATCCGCCTTTTCTGAAAACTATTATTTTTGATTTATCTAGATTTACTCTAAGACACAGACGTTGCATTGCAGTACATAAAACGTTTAACTGGTTCTGTAATCCAATAACAGTGGATGCTATCAAAGTGAGATCGTCAGCAAACAATAGCAAAAAAAGTTCAAGTTCCGTCGGACCGAGGGACACACCATGTTTGCCCTTTTCAATAATTTCGTTC
Source organism: Littorina saxatilis (assembly GCF_037325665.1). Taxonomy (NCBI): domain Eukaryota; kingdom Metazoa; phylum Mollusca; class Gastropoda; order Littorinimorpha; family Littorinidae; genus Littorina; species Littorina saxatilis. Next base: position 26,709,805 of record NC_090254.1, read on the forward strand.
GCCAACTCATTGATTAACAAAGAAAACAGCATTGGGCTCATAACACAACCTTGTTTCAGCCCTTGTAGACATTCGAAATAGTCCGTATAACCCTCACTGGAAAGGACACGTGCTTCAACTGTGGCATGGAGAGAGAGAGAGAGAGAGAGAGAGAGAGAGAGAGAGAGAGAGAGAGAGAGAGAGAGAGAGAGAGAGATTTTTTTTTCCCTTAACGCCCAGCCGACCACGAAGGGCCATATCAGGGCGGTGCTGCTTTGACATATAACGTGCGCCACACACAAGACAGAAGTCGCAGCACAGGCTTCATGTCTCACCCAGTCACATTATTCTGACACCGGACCAACCAGTCCTAGCACTAACCCCATAATGCCAGACGCCAGGCGGAGCAGCCACTAGATTGCCAATTTTAAAGTCTTAGGTATGACCCGGCCGGGGTTCGAACCCACGACCTCCCGATCACGGGGTGGACGCCTTACCACTAGGCCAACCGTGCCGGTTAGAGAGAGAGAGAGAAGTGCACCTTGTTTGAATGGAAGACATGTTTGACACACCAACTTCCTCTCTCTCTCTCTCCTCCGGCAGTTGGTCGACTGGTGGACATGCCTGCAGTTTGGGATACACCGGAGCCCTCGTTGTGTGCACGAAGAAAGACCTGATGAATAGAATTAGCTGTGTAAACCAAAGGCGCTCGATCAGAAATGGGTTTTTCGGCGAACCAAATTCTTTTATTTTATAAACTGTATGTGTGTGTCTGTCTGTATCTCGATTTTTCTGAATATATAATATAACATACTTGTTCGAGTCTGCTTGGAGGATTGTCATCTCACAGGCAGTCTTCAGCGCACGGGGGATGTCTGCAGGACGTATCAATCAATCAATCAATGAGTCTAATATCGCGCATATTCCGTGGGTACAGTTCTAGGCGCTCTGCAGTGATGCCGTGTGAGATGAAATTTTATACGGCCAGTAGATTGCAGCCATTTCGGCGCATATTTACCTTTCACGGCCTATTATTCCAAGTCACACGGGTATAGGTAGACAATTATTAACTGTGCCTAAGCAATTTTGCCAGGAAAGACCCTTTTGTCAATCGTGGGATCTTTAACGTGCACACCCAATGTAGTGTACACGGGGGGAGGTTCGGACACCGAAGAGAGTCTGCACACAAAGTTGACTCTGTGAAATAAATTTCCGCCGAATCTGGGATCGAACTCACGCTGACAGCGGCCAACTGAATACAAATCCAGCGCGCTACCAACTGAGCTATATCCCCGCCCCGTATGGCTAGACCAACTCCTCCTCAAGTCACCCAGGATGCTGAAGAAATTTTCTGCGTCTAATGTGGAGAGTGCCCTGGCATTCAGTGAAGCTTCCATCCTCTGCAAAGCAGTACATTTGAGCTTTTCGTTCGATGTTGGTCAGGAGAGACTCAAAGGTTACAACCGGTATTCCGCCAACGTAGCCTGCGGGCGGAGGAAAGTGGTGTGGGTTGTACCTCTGCAGCAGACACGTTCGTAGTGAAAGTCGCCACTGAAGTCTCAGAGCAGAGTCCAAACCACCGTCATCATCAGCTCGGTACCAGTTTCGAACCAATCTGCAGAAGTTTGCCTCCGTTTCATCGCCGTTTTTTCGCATCTCTTCTTCCACAGCCTCAGAAAACGTCAGCTGGGCGAAGGAGTTTCTCTCTCCATCATCAATCGTCCATGAAAGGCTCAAAGAGTGGTGAAAATACCACTTTTTACTTTAAAACACTGTCCGCGGGCCACAGCCGGCACTGCCCGCGGGCCACAGCCGGCACTGCCCGCGGGCCACAGCCGCAAAATCGTTCAGTGGCGGCAGAGATTCAAGAAATACGACTCAACCGTGTGGCTTTAGATAACACCACTTGAGCCACATGTCAACAAATGATTAGTAACAACATTCCAATTCACTGCAACTTGTTTAATAAGCTTGGATTTCCGTAATAAATGTGTAAAGTCAGAATTTTGGCACTTTTTACAGGAAATGCACAAATACTCGAAGCTCAGCCTTCACATACGAACGAAAGGGAAAAATTAAATCGATGATAGGGTGCTATAATACCTTAGGTTGAAGTACAAACAATAGTTTTGTAATGATATGTTATTTTAGAGAAAGCAGAGACGATTTTGTGAAGACACTCACCACTCGTGTTGACAATTTCTGTCCGCGGTGAACAGCCTGCAGAGCCCGCGGTTATCCGCGGGTACAGCCGAGGTTCCGGCGTGTATAGGCTGCATACCGTCGCGTTGACCGCAGTTGAACCTTTGTGTAACTGACAAGGTTTTTCACGTGCAAGTAATGCAGGCGACAGCTCACTGGCAATGTCATAGCAAGAACGACTTTGTAAAATCAGTCGCCGTCAAGGAGCCAAGCTCGACTCATGTTTTTCGTAACACTTTAGCAGACGGGCTCCTGTTTTAGGTATCTGACTGAAGAAGGATGAAGACTGACGAACTTTCCCTATCAGTCTACGTGATATCTTCCATTTTCATATTCATGCCAGGCCGGCGACTGTACTAAATGTTGGCTTTACACTCTTTTGAGTGTTCCAACTGGAGGGTTTTCATCGACGGAGGCTGAACTGAACTGGTGACTGCGGCTTGGTGTACATGACCATGGCATGGAGAGCTGGCAGAGTTCTACAGTTAGCCGCCGAGACGAACTGGAAGGATCAAGGACTACGTCAAGCAATGGTTGCGGTGTCGTGAGGACTGGTGCATCCTTGTCAGTCGTCTGAAGGACTTACAGCCATACCAACATCTTGAAAGCCGAAAGATGGCAGTAGGGTAACGTACAGTAGAATACCTATTCGTCTTACCTGTTAAGCTGCTTTGTTTGAGCCAAAAGGTGTCTGCGTCTTGGACTGTAGAGTTTCTTGCGGTGTTGTCGACCTAGGGTACTGGTCGAAGCCCGGAAATGATTTTGTGATGTAAAAAGCTTTGTAAACAATAATAATTAGTCTTGGCAGTGTCAAGATCCATTTAACACCAGGTTTTTGCGTGTGTGAGTGCGTGTGCGCTTGTGCCTTGTAAGCTACGGTAGCGGACAACTATTCAGATTACATTCAAGTCTGTAAACAAATACTAAATTTATAGAGTTGTGTAGAGGCATTTATGATTGTCTAAAAACCGGGCTATACCACTCCATAACACGGACTAAGTAATGATTCTTGTTCATCTCATTTCTTCATGTATTGTGACGTAAGTGTTCATCAGTTGAAGTATCACTGCTGTCTTTCTTGAGTTTCAAGCTATAATGAGCAACAAAGACAACTACGCCAGCATGACATGTACCTTCTGAAGTTAAAAAAAAAAAAAAAGACAAACATGTAGAAGTCATTACCTCACTATCTTTAAACCTACGTGTTTAAAGATGTATCTCTTCCCATTTAAACCATCTTGTAAATACCAAAGATGGATCAAGGCTTTTACATGGAATAAGAGCATCTGTTCACTGACTTGCGCGAATCGGTAAACAAAACCTACAGCCTTGCTGCTTGTTGTGCAGAGCGCATTTGTTAGGCTGAATTAAGTAAGGAACTGATGACACCGGTGCCAAAATGCCCTATTTGCACAGGTATCGGCCAGACAGCGCTGATTTGTTTTATTTTGATTTTGTTTGCAGTGTCCAAATGGAAGGATCCTCTTATCCCATGTAAAAACCTGGACATGTCTTGTCATCATTTATACAGAGAGAAAAAGGTGTCCTTGAGGTGAACATAGCTGTGACGTACGTCATTCACAGTTTTCAATTGCTTTGTGCGTCTTTGTTTCTTGACCAGTTCTCTTGATTTTTGTATCGGTGTGTTCCTAAGACTCTGCACAGTCTTTCTTATGGACACAACGGTATTAAAATCAAGAGTGTTGGTCCAGAAACAAAGACCCACGGAGCAATTGAAAACTGTGAATGTGGATCGTACGTTACAGCTTGTGTATCTTCACCTTAAAGGCACAGAAAGCCTCCCGTAAACCATCACAGAGCTCCCCGAGCGTCTACATACAGTAAAAGCATACTTCCATTTAAACGCTCACCGAACGGGAACATCCTGGCGGCTTTCTGTCGAGCGTGAGAAATGTTCAAAGAATTTATTTTCGTGGACTTGGTCCTCAACAACAATGGCGCCTCGTTTTGGTGCTGGACGGCTGTTATGAATAGAAGTTCAATACCGGAAATCACGCCCGGACAGTAAGCCTCCCGTAAACCATCACAGATACTGTCAGGCTTTTACACACAGTACAAACACCCTTCCATTTGAACGCTCACCAAACGGGAACATCCTAGGTGCCCTACGTAAAGAGCGAGCAATTTTTAAAGAATTAATTTTGCAGATTGTCTCGAACACTTTTTGGACCCATCCTGAACTCAGGTCAAAAATGAGTTACTTTCCTTCGGGTCTCATTCTATCGATGTAAACTGGCGATAGCCGTGGATCGATGATTATCAGAATGTTTTTGGACCGTGGTGCGTTTTTGCGCTAGACCTAACTTTTAAAATCTAAATAATAAATTGACAGCTTGTTACACAAACATTCTTTAAACATAAAAGAATTCTTTTTTCATCAAGACAAGATCAGTACAATTCGAAGTTGTGAAAGTTTGAAAAAAGAAAAGCCCGGAAGCAGGGTCACGCAAGGGTCGTAGCAGACGACGGTTTATCAGTGCATATCGCCGTTCCTCTCAACAGTCAAAAGCCATCGCTAGAGTTCTTGTGAACCACAGCCGTTTGTTTCGTGCATAAAAACGTGCTATTGTAGATAGGCTCACATCGAGTCGCATTCAAATGACTAACTGACGACTACATTGTGAAAAGGGGAAACTGGATCACACGGGTTCACGATGGCTCAGGGGTAAGATAAACCACGCAAAAATAAATTCTTTGAAAATTGTTCGCTCTTTACGGAGGGTACCTAGGATGTTCTCAATCGGTGAGTGTTTAAATGAAAGGGTGTTTGTACTGTGTGTAAAAGCCTGACCGTATCTGTGATGGTTTACGGGAGGCTTACTGTGCCTTTAAAACAAATGACCTAATTATGATGGGTTGAGGAAAAGAGGGACATGGCGAGTATGCATCGTATCACACGAAAGCACGTGTCAAGAGGACCACCAGGACACCCCGACTGTGAAGATTAGTGTGGAAATAAAGACAAGTTGTTGTTGTTGTTGTTGTTGTTGTTTACGGTTGCTGTTGGTGGTGGTGGTGTTAGTGTTTACGGTTGTTGTTGTTGTTGTTTACGGTTGTTGTTGTTGTTGTTGTTGTTTACGGTTGTTGTTGTTGTTGTTGTTGTCTCAAGTTGGTAGAGAGATAGTGCATGACTCTGTCCTCAATATGAGAAGATAACATACGTGCAGGAGCGTTTTGTTCATATTCCTCCCTTGCCGTAAAGATCTCAGTGTCTCGTAGCCAATCAAACGGAACCACCAACCAGGTCTGTGTCTGTCTGTCTGTGCATGGGTGTCTTTATCTCCGTTGTTTGTCTCTGTCTATCTGTTTGTTTGTCTCTGTCTATCTGTCTCTTTGTCTCTGTCACTGAGAATTAAGTGCATCTACATCTGTTCCCTTCGGCATAGAATATGAGTCTGTGCGCGCCTATGTACAAGAGTGCAGTCGATAGTACGTACCTGCGTAAGCGTTTATATGTTCGTCAGGGCATCGAATTAAAAGATTGCCGTATCTTCGGGGCATTACAATTATGTCATAAGATAGCCTTATCTTCAGGGCATTATGTCATAGGATCGCCGTATCATCAGGGCACCGTATCAAATGATCGCCGTATCTTCATGGCATTATGTCATAAGATCGATCGACGTATCTTCAGGGCACCGTATCATACAATCACCGTATCATCAGGGCACCGTTTCAAAAGATGATCGTATCTTCAGAGCATCCTATCAGAAGATCATGCACTGTATCGTCAGGGCATCGTATCACAAAATCACCGTATCTTCAAAGCACCAGATCATTAGACCATCATTTTTTCAGACCATCGTATCGTAACATAACTCCGTCTCAACCGTACCGAGTAATAGAAACTTACAACTGTATCACCTCGAGTACGAAATTCACAAGATCACAGTTTTGCCAGGACCCCGAATTATCCGTTGTGCAAAAAAACAAAACAATGCAAAAACCTTGTTAAGCTTTAATACCAGAAAGAGAAACCATAACAGAAGCGATTCAATCGTCTAAAATGAGCATAACCAAAATAACAGGCACAACTAAACAACACACAAACAAGAGAAACGCCGAGAAATAGGTCAGTCAGTCAATCAACAAATCAATGAGCCTGTGAAAGTTTACCCCACAGACGTCTGTCAAAATGATTTTAGGGAGACGTACGTTGTTTTATTTGCTTTCGCGACTCGACCTGAAACACAATATATAGCATTGGGAATCGAGCGGGAGGGGGGGGGGGGGTCAGGGGGGAGGCGGGAAATGAAGGGGGGGGGCAGAGGATGGGGTTGTGGAGGGTATGGGTTGGGGGGCGCCAAAGAAGGAAGTGATGCAAGATTGAAGAGAGTAAAGATTAGGAGTGGGGGCGGGGGGGGGGGGGGGCAGGAAAGAGGGAGAGTAGGCGGGGATGGAGGGGAAAGAGGGGAGGGGGCGAGATGATGGATGGAGCAGGTGCGTGGAATGCAGCCACGCTGCAAGACGGGTGACACAACACTGCACATCAACCACAACTTCAACAATATCTCTCCCCCTTGTCCCCCGCTCAGACCCACCCTCCCTTCAACACCATCACCATCTGTTCCCTCCCTCCCCCCTCAATCGCACTTTGCACTTTGACTGATCACCTTCCCGTCAGAGTCTCACTTTAATCTCTCTCTCTCTCTCTCTCTCTCTCTCTCTCTCTCTCTCTCTCTCTCTCTCTCTCTCTCTCTCTCTCTCTCTCTCTTTCAACCACACGTACACACACACATATAAGCTCACTCACACAAACACAGAACATCCCACACACACACACACACACACACACACACACACACATACACACACACACACACACACACACAAACACACACACACAGAATACATCCCTCACACACACACACACACACACACACACACACACACACACACACTCACATACTGCCTCTCTTAAATTACTATTGATTCTTCCTGCCCATCATTTTTCCCCTGGTGGCACGTAGTAAAGATAATCACATTGATCGGGTGTAGGCGGCGCAGCCGGTAATTTCCGCGCATATGTAAATTCCGCGCTTGTAAAATACATGTATGCTCCGCGCAATATCGGGTTGTAACTTCCGCGCACGAATTACTGGTTCGGCTCATACAACTTGCGCGCGTACTCACAGTCCCTACGGTTAGCACTTTTCACTGACTGCTCATTGACTGTTCACGAAGGCAGAAACTGCTGGAACTGGGGAGACTGCAGCAACGATACAACACGGGGGAAATCGACAGGAAGGAATACGTCAAGTCCATGGCCTGGAAAAATTTGCCGGCCATGCTGTGACTTCCCCCCTCTTGTACCTTTGCTGCAGTCTCTGTGACTGTGATACCAGACACCCGAAATTTCTGTAATTTCTGTTATATAATAAGTGAACAAAATATTCTTATACGCATGGTTTAAGTCTTCATTCGTTTTTATCGACTTGTCTGTGTAATAAAGACGTGTTCAATATATAGATATACAAGTGTCAGTTTTCATGGATATACAAGTGTCAGTTGTTAATGTCTCAATGTCTCACATTTGACCGAGCAAAGACACGCGCGCTAGTTTCACATCACATTTTGCTAAAACACGCGCGCATCTTACATATACACCACGCGCGGGAGTTTCACATGCGCGGAAGCTTCAAAATTGGGAAAGTGCGCGGAGTGTTCATGCACCCGTAGGCGGTGCCACACATGCCTCTTTTTTCTTCCGCAGTCACCCCCACCCCCCACCCCACCTCCCCCACCCTACCCCCCATGCATTTGGCTTTTACTCGCATTCTCTCGCTTTGATACTCTTACAAATCAAGCACTGACTGTAATGCCACCAGATACATACACTCTCAGTTTCTTTATCTGTCTGCCATTCTGTCTATCTATCTGTCTGTCTTTGTCTCTATTTGTCTCTCTGTCACTGTTTCTGTTTATGTCTGTCTGTCTGTCTCTTTCTCTCTCTATCTCTCTTGCACACACACACACACACACACACACACACACACACACACACACACACACACACACACACACACACACACCCATTCGCTGAGCGGAATGTACAGATATAACAATTAGGTCGGGGGATGGAGTGTGTATTCTAGAGATAGGGTGGGGGGGGGTGGGGGGGGGGTGGAGTCCTTAGAATCACAACAGAAGTATTAAACCTTTCTAAGACAACGAAAAGCAAAATTCACATAAACTTGTGACGTCTGCAGATTCTGTTGTCCACAAAAAAGGTCACATTGAGAACGTTCACTCGAGAGACCACGACGTTCTCGGTTGACCGAGGCTCCGAATAAGCTGGAAACATCAGGACGTCCTTTGGGGAAAAAGGAGCAAACCTCTTTCGCCTAATAAGCTGATATTAAACCCAGTCCCCCCCCCCCACCACCACCACCACCACCACCACCTCTCCTAACCTTGTTTTAAACTGTCCCGGGAGACGAGTGTCCACTGTTATTTTATCTGTGTGATGTCATCATACTCAGTTTCATCTAAGAACACTTGCCCACAGTCCATGCCTCTTTGAATGTACATGCAGTCTTCAGCCCTTCTCCTGTGTTTATTTACTAACAAAAATATCCACACCCAGGATCAAGCCTTTGCATGGGATAAGACGATCCCACCCCTTGGACACGAACCAAATAATAACTTCCTGGCTGCTTTCTTAGCAAGATGTGCCATGGGACTATGGTTTGAATTAATTGTGTAACTGACACCATTGTCAATCTGGAAAAGTAAATTATAGCAAAATATTGCTAATCTGATGGACACGTGTGGGGGGGGGGGGGGATCCGGGGTTTGTGATTGGATATTCTCACACAGCATGCACTCTTTAGGCCATCAGTCCCTATTTCTACATAAATCGTACAACATCGAATATAAGTATTTACAACTTCTTCTTCTTCTTCTTCTTCTTCGTTCATGGGCTTAGACTCCCACGTTCACTCATGTTTTTAGCACGAGTGGATTTTTACGTGTATGACCGTTTTTACCCCGCCCTTTAGGCAGCCATACGCCGCTTTCGGAGGAAAGTATTTACAACAAGAAAACTACACGTGGTTCCGGTCCGGTTCAACTCGAACAGACGATCTTTTCACCGTCGTCGTGCAATCAAAAAGGTTTCCGAGACACTTCTAAAGATCAAGCATCGACCAACACGACGTGTCGATAACGATCATCTTCATCTGAACAGGAGCGCCGACTCTTCTCTGCCGGGGTTTTCCACGCGCACCTCTCGTGACCCCACAATCCCTTTGGCCCAATGACCTCATCGTTGTTTTGACGTCAGGTCGCTCGCTGACCCCGTGATTGGCAGGTCAGGGGCGTGGTGTCACTTTCACGCTCCGATCGGAAGACTGGCAGCGGCTGATGCATGTTATGCATAGCGTGTGATACGCTAAACATATCGCTGTCAGTAGTGCAATTTACAGACCGTCTGACCTACTTTGTTTCTGTCAACCTGTCACGCTCCGGTTGCAACAGAGAGATGGGAGGGGGGCGGGGGCGTGGAGGGAGAGTTTCGGGAGTGGGATGGAAAGTGTCAAAGCCACATAACCTTTCTTTCTTTCTTTCTTTATTTGGTGTTTAACGTGCCACATAACCTCAAGGCTGTTGGAAGTAATCATTGAAAACACAGGCTTCGCGCATTTATCTGATTTTCTTAACACAACTGGTGTCTCGAGAAGCCTTGCACGAAATCGCAAAATTCTCCATATTACAGAATGCTGAATATTATATCGCCCAGGGTACCAGGAATTTGTCACAGTCTTAATGCTGCGACAAAAAAAACCACTCTTATAGCCTACACTCATCCGCAGCATTAACCTTTCTGCCTGTGCCGCAAGTACAATCGACCTTTCCCCGGTTGTCCACTACTATGATGATCTAAACACACTAATCATGTATTCATCGAACTCATTGACATTAAAGTAACCATGCAACCCACAATCCTCTCCCTGTCGCATTTCCTGCTAAAACACCACTGTAGCGAGGCTTGCTTCGCCTTCATTTCGGTTAATCTTGGTTAATCCCCTGATTCCAATCTTTAGCTCCAGAGGAGAACTATGAAACAAGGCAAAGAAACACGCGTAGGAAGAAGTGTTTTGATTTGTAACACCCACAGAGGAAAATCAAAAAGCTGGGTAATATATATCTGTGGCAAATGACCTCACACTTGGATCTGCCTCTCATTCTGAGGAATTAAAAAAAAGAAAAAAAAAGGTCATTGGAACGTTTAATCTATAACAAAACAAGTCGCGTAAGGCGATAATACAACATTTATTCAAGCTGTCAAACTGACAGAATGAAACTGAACGCAATGCAACAACGCGGCAAGACCGTATACTCGTAGCATCGTCACTCCACCGCTCGTGGCAAAGGCAGTGAAATTGACAAGAAGAGCGGGGTAGTAGTTGCGCTGAGAAGGATAGCACGCTTTTCTGTACCTCTCTGCGTTTTAACTTTCTGAGCGTGTTTTTAATCCAAACATATCATATCTATATGTTTTTGGAATCAGGAACCGACAAGGAATAAGATGAAAGTGTTTTTAAATTGATTTCTAAAATTTAATTTTGATCATAATTTTTATATTTTTAATTTTCAGAGCTTGTTTTTACTCCAAATATAACATATTTATATGTTTTTGGAATCAGAAAATGATGAAGAATAAGATGAACGTAAATTTGGATCGTTTTATATAAAAAAAACATTTTTTTTACAATTTTCAGATTAATTTTGTAATGACGAAAGTCATTAATTAATTTTTAAGCCTCCATGCTGAAATGCAATACCGAAGTCCGGCCTTCGTCGAAGACTGCTTGGCCAAAATTTCAATCAATTTGAATGAAAAATGAAGGTGTGACAGTGCCGCCTCAACTTTTACAAAAAGCCGGATATGACGTCATAAAAGACATTTATCGAAAAAAGGAAAAAACGTCTGAGGATATCATACCCAGGAAATCTCATGTAAAATTTCATAAAGATCGGTCCAGTAGTTTGGTCTGAATCGCTCTACACACACACACGCACAGACACAGACACACACACACACACACACACACACACACACACACACACACACACACACACACACACACACACACACACACACACCACGACCCTCGTCTCGATTCCCCCTCTATGTTAAAACATTCAGTCAAAACTTGACTAAATGTAATGAGGATGAAAGTCGCTTGTTCATTTCAATGCTTCTTATTTTCTCAGGTGCCAGGAGATTGGTTCCGTATAACTCTCGCTTACTCCATTACGTATGCATTGGTTATTTGATCGACAAAATAAAACTTTACAGTCACTGTACTTCGGCCCAGTAATCTTTTAGATGGACAGACATACAAATACTTGTGGTACAGATTATCAACATATCTCAAATAATTATGAATTTAATGTTAATAATTTGAGACAAGTGTATTAGTTAGTTTTGTTTTATCACAGATTAAACGTTTCAAGAACCTACCATTCTTGGGGGGGGGGGGGGGGTACCCTCAATTTTGGAACGGTAGCAGTCTATCTGTTTTTGGAATATTACCATTCTGAGTGTGGAAGAACAAACAAGGAACTATAAATGAAGAACTATGCATTGGTGGAAGAGTGTGTGTGTGTGTGTGTGTGTGTGTGTGTGTGTGTGTGTGTGTGTGTGTGTGTGTGTGTGTGTGTGCGTGCGTGCGTGCGTGCGTGTGTGTGTGTGTGCGTGCGTGCGTGCGTGCGTGTGTGCGTGCGTGCGTGCGTGCGTGCGTGCGTGCGTGCGTGTGTGTGTGTGTGCGTGCGTGTGTGCGTGCGTGCGTGCGTGCGTGCGTGCGTGCATGCGTTCGTGCGTGCGTGTGGGTGTGTGTGTGTTTGCGCGCGTGTGCGTGCGTGCGTATACACGTGTATGTGGCCCTTGTGTTGTTGTTGTTTTGTTATCATTTAATATCCACATAAATGAAATGAGACAACTTGTTATCAATATATGTCTGTGCCAGATGACCCTACAGAGGTCCAAAACTCTGTTTCCAAGATGGAATTACCGTTACTGAGGATACAAGAAACAGAAGACCAAACAAGACGGCATACCGAATTAGGCAGAGTCTCCGAATAAGCGGATTATTTGCATTTGGCAGATTTCCTCCCAAGGAGAGAAATCTCCATTTTTTCCCTGATCATATCTCAACGTGAAGACTGTTGGGTCACGTTGCCCCACGCGTATGTCAGCAGGGGATGACACCATGCATTAAGTGCTGCGTTATAATTTATGTGGCTCCCAGTATAGGGACGTAAATACATCTTGTTTCAAAATGATATGAATAATATTCCTGCTATGGGGTTTTTTAATGCACGTTTTTATACATACGACGAGAGAATCAAACTGTATCTACAAGTTTACTTTGATGCATTCAACATAATGTCAAGATGTCCGTCGGATCTGTGGGAATTGGGAGCCAATCAGCACGGAGTTCACAATGCTAGCTTCAAAATGACAAGGCCAACGCATGGTCCTGCACATGCGCGCACAAACCCACACACACATAGTGTATAAACTTTTATTCCCCCCTCTGCTTCTTTACCTCTGTAAACTTGTAGGGGTAGTTATTTTTCGATAATGACCCAGCAACCAAACAAATAACGACCCAGCAACAGCCTGAATCCTCGATAGTGCAATGGGTTGAGAAGTTGTTCTGTTTCGGTACTACTTTTTGCGACTGAAAAGTTCCGAACGCTCTAACGTACGAAGTATACATCTCTGGAGCAAACAATACAAACATACCGCATTTAAATTAACAACTACAGGCCTGAACACATGAATCTTCATATAAAATCCATGAGTTCGGTTGTTTTCTGAATCTAGATTTGCCGTGCTCAAACGTTCATCACAAGCAATTTCCCGCAAGGCAAGTAACTCATACTTTGTCTAGCGACAAGAGTAGTTCCCCTTTTTTTCACTCAGTTTCTTCGACAACAGACTGCAATCCGACGGTCAGTTTTCAACAATATTTCATTTAATAAACAGATCACACGCAACCAAATGCACACATCTCATCAATTTAAACAACATAAAGCGGTTTCATACACTATTTTCCCCAGAAAACTGAACTTCATACAGTTTTTAACGTTGGAACACGGGTGCAAAAGTTCGTCTGCTAGTCCCATTTGACGAAAGAACATTATCCTAAGCGATACCAAAACATATACAGAACACACAATATCTGCCTTTGCCGCCACAGCAGAATAACAGCATATCTGTGTACTTGATTTTAGTCCAAAATAGAAAAACTGACAAGAAGTGTTAACAGAATGGAATGATTTGCACGGAACTATACAACCGCGCATTAATCGATCGCCTGCGCAGGTTGACTGGTTGAGTGAATAGGATTCGATCAAACTTTCGCAAAAAAACTCCTCTTTTCTTTGAATAACTGAAGAAAGGAGGAATAAAGAGGTTACACACCTCGTCTCAGTGATTATAAAAAATAATGGTCTCAGTTCGCGGTCATGAAAAAGCTCGCTAAAGCTCGCATTTTTCATGATCCGCTAACTTCGACCATTATTTTTAATAATCACTGAGACTCGGCGTGTAACCTCTACATCCTTCTCCGTAAGACTGCACTCCTCGGCTAAATAATCTGCTTATCTGTTTATTTCTTTATCAAAGTGTATGATTATTTGTCTGCTTTCCTGTTTCTGATTTTTTTTCTCAAAATAATTTTTTGTTATGTTAACGTTTATGCTTGTTTCGCGCTGCAACTCCGGATCCATGTAAAAACAACACACACACAGGGGGGGGGGGGGGGGGGGGGGGGGGGGGGGGGGGGGGGCAGGACAGAAACAAAACAAGTCGCGTAAGGCGAAAATACAACATTTAGTCAAGCTCCGTCGAACTCACAGAATGAAACTGAACGCATTGCATTTTTTCCGTAAGACAGTACACTCGTAGCATCGTCAGTCCACCGCTCGTGGCAAAGGCGGTGAAATTAACAATCAAGAAAAGCGCGGTAGCGGTTACGCTGAAGAGGATAGCACGCTTTTCTATATCTCTATTCTTTTTAACTCTCTGAACGTGTTTTTAATCCAAACATATCATATCTATATGTTTTTGAAATCAGGAACGGACAAGGAATAAGATGAAATTGTTTTTAAATCGATTTCGGAAATTTAATTTTAATCATAATTTTTATATTATTAATTTTCAGAGCTTGTTTTTAATCCAAATATAACATATTTATATGTTTTTGGAATCAGAAAATGATGAAGAATACGATAAACGTAATTTTGGATCGTTTTATAAAAAATAATTTTAATTACAATTTTCAGATTTTTAATGACCAAAGTCATTGATTAATTTTTAAGCCTCCAAGCTGAAATGCAATACCAAAGTCCGGCCTTCGTCGAAGATTGCTTGGCCAAAATGTCAATCAATTTGATTGAAAAATGAGGGTGTGACAGTGCCGCCTCAATTTTTACAAAAAGCCGGATATGACGTCATCAAAGACATTTATCGAAAAATTGAAAAAAACGTCTGGGGATACCATACCCAGGAACTCTCATGAAAAACTTCATAAAGATCAGTCCAGTAGTTTACTCTGAATCGCTCTACACACACACACACACATACACCACGACCCTCGTCTCGATTCCCCCCTCTATGTTAAAACATTTAGTCAAAACTTGACTAAATGTAAAAAGAGGTGAACAAAAGTGAAAAACAAGAAGAAAAAAAACAAGAGAAAAAAAGAACGCGTTGAGTTGTTCCTCTTCACAGAACCTAAAAATCTTGTTTCCTTTGAACGTCATGTTGAGATCATCATTGTATCAAAACGTTGAACAACACGACCTCTCAACTAACGATGTTTTTCAGGAGTCAGCTTGTGGTCCGTGGATGATAAATAACACACGAGAACTCCGTTTCCGCCAAACGTTGCCCGTAGCGGTTGCGTGTTGCTTAACGTGGTCAGTACAGTCGAACTAAAGACTACAAGCTAATGTGCAGGTGCAGTTGTTACTAAATACTTCGTTCTCTATGTCCGTCAAACGTGTCTTCTCGCGTTGGTCTGCTCATTTTATAAACCCCGCAAGCTTCAACCACAAACATGTTGCCTAACGTTGCAAGTACAGTGGAACTAAAAGAACAAAGAACCCCCGTAAGCTTCGGCCACAAACATGTCGCATAACGAGGCGCGTACAGTGTAACTGAAGAACACAGAACCCCCGTAAGCTTCGGCCACAAACATGTCGCATAACGAGGCGCGTACAGTGTAACTGAAGAACACAGAACACCTAAGCTGAGGAGGACCCAGCTATTCTCTGGCCTTTAGGAAACCTTCCTTTCCGTGTAAACTACAGTCGAGCCTGCCCTGGCGACCCCCTCTTGATAACGACCACCTCTTGATAACGACCACCTATCCATTACGACCACTGGAAAGGATCCCTGACGAAGTACTTTCCCGATATAATTCAATAAAATTATAATACAAGGACCACTTTTGGTTCTTCCCTTTGAATGGTCGTTACAGACAAGTTGGACTGGATCTTGTGGAACACCACATATTCGTTCCAGGCTGTTACAATCATGGATACCAGCATTCTTGCACTTGGACCCATACCCAGACACTACAGCCTGGCTGCTCTCTGTGATCAGTTACAGTGACATGTCTTGGGGGCCCGGTAGCTCAGTTGGTACAGCACTGCGTTGCAGGTTCGAATCCTGGCCGGGACGCACACGGAGCAACTCTATGTGCAGACTCGGAGACGGTATCCATCCCCCCGTGACACCACTGTGGCACGTAAAAGACCTCGCCGGGTCATTCTGCCATACGTGCAGGTGGTTGATTGCACCTAAACACGCATACACCTTGGTAGCGCGACTCTGTTGCTGCTAGCTTTCCACTGGGAAGGAAGCGACCCGACTTTCCCAGAGAGATGGGACAATAAAGTATAAGGGGAAAAAAATGAAAAAAATAATGAATGTCGTGAGCGACACCTGTAAATCTGCAGAATGAAATCGGCAGCGAACAATAATATTCCTACTCCACACAGGAACAGTGAGGCTTATTGAAGCCTGGACGAACGAATCCATGGTGACATACTACGGAGACGGTACAAGCGGAGAGAAAGGTGTGTGCAACCATGGGCAACGGACACCCGTTCCTTGGCCTTGCACGGTGAAAACAGTCCGTGCCACCATCTCGGGTGTGGCCAGACTTGTACAAGGCATGCGAACATACCTCCACTTTAAGCACATACCCAAAACCAACACCCTGACAACTAACTGCCTGTGCAGGGCGGGAATGTTGGTATGAGTTGATTTCACAAAAAAGCTATCAGTATCTGCTAAGAAATTAATTCATCAAACAATTCCCGCCCAATACAGAGAGTACCGGCCAAGCTGTTGTTTGTTAAAGGTACTGAACTTGTCAAATCCAGGTGCACGGAGCCCCTGGGGCTTTTAGTCATACTTCAGGCAGCGATCCGTTAGAAGAACTACCAAGTTTCATTGACTTGCACCCAAAGAGTCAAGAACTGCGATTTTTTTACGAATTAATTTCGTACTCGGACCACAGCTCGGACCCGGCTGGTCTTGACCTATTTTTGGATCTAAATTTAGATCAGGTAGATCACCACATCATGCACAAAAAGACACGTCACTAAAGCAAACTATGTCAGACGTCATCATGAGTTTGTGTAAAACAAAATGGAGGCCGGACTCACTCAGATGAATCGAACTCCGACCAAACACCAACGTAATAACTAGGTTAATTTATGCACTCGCGTGAACAAGAAACTGTCGAGCTTCACAGATGTCGTCGTTGGGTAGTTTTGGGTTTGTTTTACTACCATAGGAGGATTTTTGAACTGTAAATGCACTCAGCTGCAACAAAAACGCAAAACGAAGGGTGTGAGCTGCACTGTGCCTTTAATGGTATGTGTCGGAGTGGAGGGATAATCTCCTGTAAACGCCTGGTTAGATCTGAGATTGTGAGTGGAATCGTTTACACTGGTAGGTGTACACAATGTGACTCACAGGAACAACTTACGGAACGTAGCATGGGCAGTAAGATTATCTTGATGTCGGCAACAGAAATAATATGTCAAAGCTAATTTATCAACTCTCTCTACGTTTGACTAGTAACATCGAAGAAAGAGGGGGGGAAAACGCACCCATGCTCGTACTAAAACGATTTTTCCAACACCGCAATTTTAACTAAATCAGCAGCCGGTCACGGTCTATCGACCAACATGGTCTTTTCGGCAAGACGTGCAAATAAATAATTTTAAAAAAAATTAAGTTTAAATCTGACTTCTGGTTTCCGGTCTGCGCATGCAATCAATGTAAAACTAATAACCGGGTAGTGCCACACACACAAAAAGGGTGAGGGAGGAATACAAGAGAGGGAAGAAAGGAGAGAAAAAAAGCAAAACTGAAGAGAAAATGAATATTTGAACCGACACGCAACTGTCTCACTGACCTCACAATGCTCCCTGTCAAGACAGTTGTTAAAATAAACCGTCTCAGACCCCCCCCCCCCCCCCCCCCTCCCCCTCTCTCTCTCTCTCTCTCTCTGACCCAGTGAAACACATTTAACCCTCTCTCTCTCTCTCTCTCTCTCTCTCTCTCTCTCTCTCTCTCTCTCTCTCTTTCTCGCTCTCATCTACTAACTGTCACTCACGCAAAAATCGGCAGCTGTTACTCGTCTCATGAGTGATCTACACCGGAAAAGGCTGAAGGGGTCATTTTCAGGGCGATCGGTATGTGTCAAAACGGTGAAGTCATGATTTATGATGCGAGGATGGGGAAGGGGCTTGTTCCAGTGAGAAGCTCAAACCAAATATCAAAATTCGATGTGAAGCGGCGAGTGTCTGCGCGGTTGTGCGTCCTCTTCGAAGCGAAACTGAACGCAGACAAGAACGCACGCACTGACGCACGCACAGACGCAGGTACGCACATACGCATGCACAAACGTGCACGTACAAACGAGCGCACGAATGCACGCGCGCACACACACACACACACACACACACACACACACACACACACACATACACCCACACACACACACACACACACACGTACACGCACCCCCACACACACACAGACACACATCGTCTGATACACACCATAACACCCCCACCCCCAAACAAAAGGTTCACTCAGTTTAAGCTAAAAGGGAGATACAGTACAGTCAATATTTACCTCTCGATCATTCATCATGGAAATTACAAACTTCAAAACCTCACTTCTTTTACTCATTTGAAAAACAAACCATCACAAATACATACCAGGTATCTTTTTATATTTAGTCAAGTTTTGACTAAATATTTTAACATCGAGGGGGAATCGAAACGAGGGTCGTGGTGTATGTGTGTCTGTCTGTCTGTGCGTGTGTGTGTGTGTGTGTGTGTGTGTGTGTGTGTGTGTGTGTGTGTGTGTGTGTGTGTGTGTGTGTGTGTGTGTGTGTGTAGAGCGATTCAGACTAAACTACTGGACCGATCTTTATGCAATTTGACATGAGAGTTCCTGGGTATGAAATCCCCGAACGTTTTCTTCATTTTTTTGATAAATGTCTTTGATGACGTCATATCCGGCTTTTCGTGAAAGTTGAGGCGGCACTGTCACGCCCTCATTTTTCAACCAAATTGGTTGAAATTTTGGTCAAGTAATTTTCGACGAAGCCCGGACTTCGGTATAGCATTTCAGCTTGGTGGCTTAAAAATTAATTAATGACTTTGGTCATTAAAAATCTGAAAATTGTAAAAAAAAATAAAAATTTATAAAACGATCCAAATTTACGTTTATCTTATTCTCCATCATTTGCTGATTCAAAAAACATATAAATATGTTATATTCGGATTAAAAACAAGCTCTGAAAATTAAATATATAAAAATTATTATCAAAATTAAATTGTCCTAATCAATTTAAAAACACTTTCATCTTATTCCTTGTCGGTTCCTGATTCCAAAAACATATAGATATGATATGTTTGGATTAAAAACACGCTCAGAAAGTTAAAACGAAGAGAGGTACAGAAAAGCGTGCTATCCTTCTCAGCGCAACTACTACCCCGCTCTTCTTGTCAATTTCACTGCCTTTGGCTGCCATGAGCGGTGGACTGACGATGCTACGAGTATACGCTCTTGCTGAAAAATGGCAGCTACTTGACTAAATATTGTATTTTCGCCTTACGCGACTTGTTATAAAATAACAAGTCGCGTAAGGCGAAAATACAACATTTAGTCAAGTAGCTGTCAAACTCACAGAATGAAACTGAACGCAACGCAACGCAGCAAGACCGTATACTCGTAGCATCGTCACTCCACCGCCCGTGGCAAAGGCAGTGCCCGTGGAATTGACAAGAAGAGCGGGGTATTCGTTGCGCTGAGAAGGATAGCACGCTTTTCTGTACCTCTCTTCGTTTTAACTTTCTGAGCGTGTTTTTAATCCAAACATATCATATCTATATGTTTTTGGAATCAGGAACCGACAAGGAATAAGATGAAAGTGTTTTTAAATTGATTTCAAAAAAAAAAATGTTGATAATAATTTTTATATATTTAATTTTCAGAGCTTGTTTTTAATCCGAATATAACATATTTATATGTTTTTGGAATCAGCAAATGATGGAGAATAAGATAAACGTAAATTTGGATCGTTTTATAAATTTTTATTTTTTTTACAATTTTCAGATTTTTAATGAACAAAGTCATTAATTAATTTTTAAGCCACCAAGCTGAAATGCAATACCGAAGTCCGGGCTTCGTCGAAGATTACTTGACCAAAATTTCAACCAATTTGGTTGAAAAATGAGGGCGTGACAGTGCCGCCTCAACTTTCACGAAAAGCCGGATATGACGTCATCAAAGACATTTATCAAAACAATGAAAAAAACGTTCGGGGATTTCATACCCAGGAACTCTCATGTCAAATTTCATAAAGATCGGTCCAGTAGTTTAGTCTGAATCGCTCTACACACACACACACAGACAGACACACACACGCACATACACCACGACCCTCGTTTCGATTCCCCCTCGATGTAAAAATATTTAGTCAAAACTTGACTAAATGTAAAAAGCGATGCAGGTTCACCTGTCGGTTATTCATCCTGCAGTTTAAATCTTACAAAACATGACCAAATCATATATCCGAAAACGAAACCCAACTTTGTCCGCCTCCCTTTACCGCCAAGCAGAGCATGAATTAAACGCTTCAGCAGTTATTGGCCCTTGTTGTTCAACTTTCATCACGCTTTGCCATGCAAGCTCTAACCCAACATGTATCAATCAAAAAGAAAATACTGATCAGAGTGTGACCTTGCACGATTTTGACAAGTAAGCGTATTACATTCTCAATTTGATAATGAAGAGAAAGATTTTTTTTAGATAATGAGAACGAGGGTTATCCTTACAGAATTACACCTGCCTTGATCTTTCTGTGTCTATCTCTGTCTGTCTGTGTGTCTGTGTGTCTGTCTGTGTGTCTGTCTGTGTGTCTGTGTGTCTGTGTGTCTGTCTGTCTGTCTGTCTGTCTGTCTGTCGGTCTCTCTCTCTCTCTCTCTCTCTCTCTCTCTCTCTCTCTCTCTCTCTCTCTCTCTCTCTCTCTCTCTCTCTTTTAACACAAGCAGTACGAGAGAACGAGGGGAGGGGGGTGGGTGGGTGTGCGGGACACGACGTAAGAAAGAGAGATGCTTCACAAAGTGTGAAAGATAGATAGCATATCGATAAACGGGGGATACTACTTCTTCAAACCATCAAAACACTCGGAAATCAGCATAGGAGAAGTCCCAAAAGGTTAGATGGCCAGAAAGACAGAAAGAAAGAAAGAGAGATAGAGAGAGTGACAGAGAGACAGAGAGATAGAGAGAGAGAGAGAGAGAGACAGACAGACAGACAGACAGAGGGGGGGGGGGGGCAGAAAGAGAGGGACACAAAAAGAGTGACAGAGAGAGACAGAGACAGAGACAGAGGGAGACAGAAAGAGACAGAGAGAATAAGAGAGAGGGAGTAAGAGAGAGAAAGAAAGAGAGAGAGAGTAAGAGTGAGAGACAGAGACGGAGAGGTAGAGTGAGATAGAGAGAGAGAGAGGGAGAGAGACAGAGGGAGAGAGAAAGAGAGAGAGGGAGAGAGAGAGGGAGAGAGAAAGAGAGGGAGAGAGAAAGAGAGGGAGAGAGGGAGAGAGAAAGAGAGGGAGAGAGAAAGAGAGGGAGAGAGAGAGATTGAGAGAGACAGAGAAAGAGAGAGAGAGAGCAGCGCCCACCAACACGCTGGTGGCCTCCTGCGGTCACTGGCCGGCACACTGTCACACACACGAACGTGCAACGCGTGCAGGCAGTTATTGATCCACTGACCTAATTTCTGCTCTCCTCCCCCACCCTCATCCCTGCCACAAGCCGGCAACAGTTGCTTCCCTTGGCCCAAATCTCGTCACATGTATGGCTTGAGTTTTGTAAAGCAATATAATACGTAGTACATGTTCAAATCGCATTGTTTGACACGTACAGTAGTATCTACCCTCGAAAAGACATCCTTGTGACAAGCGAATAGGTGGCCTGTTTGCGAACAAAAATGACAGACAAAGGGACAGGAGGTGTCCTTTCTGTCGAGTTTTTCTCTCATCGGAAGGGCCTCACATCTCAGGTATCGAAGAGGTGATTACAAAGACAGATCCCGAGAAGAGAACGACCAACAGAGACAGACAGAGTCACACAGATAGTCAGTGCTGTGTACCCCCCCCCCCCCCTTCTCTCTCTCCCCCCTCTCTCTCTCTCTCTAAGTATTAGTTAGTCTCTCTCTCTCTCTCTCTCTCTCTCTCTCTCTCTCTCTCTCTCTCTCTCTTATATTTGTAATGTGCGTCTGTCTTTATGTGTTGTATAAAGGACAGGTTGGAAGAATAGGCTTTGCCTAAAACCTTTATCCTTTTGTAATAAAGTTCTGAGTCTGAGTCTGAGTCTGAGTCTGAGTCTGAGTCTGAGTCTCTCTCTCTCTCTCTCTCTCTCTCTCTCTCTCTCTCTCTCTCTCTCTCTCTCTCTCTATTCCAGCCTGTATCGATCTACAACAACATTACGACGTTATTCTCCCTTCAAAGTTGAGTCAGTTTTCGCCAAGTCCATCTTATACCCACAGAACTCCGCGGTTGCATATTAATTTGTTTACATCCTCTGCACCATCCAGAAACAAACAGAACATACATCAGTTCAAATGAGAAACATACAAGTAAACATGAGATAGCTTTTTAATCTTTTAAAGGTGTGAATGTAGGTGTTGTGGCCCTCGTTTGTTTGTTTATTTGCGTGGTTCTGCTGCATCATCATCATCATCATCATCATCATCATCATCATCATCATCATCATCATCATCATCATCATCATCATCATCATCATCATCTTCATCTTCATCATCAGTAGCAGCATTAGCATTATCATCGTGTCCTCTCCAAACTACCCCACCCCTTCCCTTATGCCTGAATAATAAAAGCTCGCTCTACCAATCCCATCCACCTCCATCCCTAACCGTCCCCATTCCAAAACCAAAGGGGAACAAGGTTTCACGAGGTGGTTTTCTCCCCCTTGTTGTGCCGTGTATCCTTGGCACAAAGGGTCAAAAATCCAAAAAATAAGCCCTTAAAGAAATAAGGCCTTATTTTTGAAAATATGCCCATATTTTTGAAAATAAGCCCTTATTTCTAAAATAAGGCCTTATTTTCCATTATTAAGGCCTTAAATCTTTAAGCCCTTAAAAAAATATGGGCATAAAAAAATAAGCCCTTATTTGAAAATAAGGCCTTACGAGAAATAAGGCCTTATTTCTGTAAGGCCTTAATAAAAATAAGGGCATAAAAAAATATGGGCATAAAAAAATAAGGGCATAAAAAATAAGGCCTTATTTTTTTGACCAATCATGAAGCTGAATAGAATTCGGCTGCGCCGCTCATGCGCAGAGATCTCATAAGAAACATGGCGAATGGGGGGTTCAGAGATCGTGATGAATTTTTGAGAAGAATTTGTGCTGAAATTGCAAATTGCGAGAGAATTGGGGTTTTGGCGAGTTTGTGTGCGCTTTCGAATGCGTGAAGCCATGCTGTATCCGCTCGATGTTATGACGGATGTTTTGAACGAGAGGCGAGTTTGTGCGCGCTTTCGAATGTCCGGATGCACAGTAGCGATGCGCAGAAAAATATGGGCATATTTTTTTAAGGGCTTATTTTTTTATGGGCATATTTTTTTAAGGGCTTATTTTGTTAAGGTCATAACAGAAATAAGGCCTTATTTCAGTAAGGCCTTAACAGAAATAAGGCCTTATTTTATTATGCCCTTATTTCCTTATGGCTGTAAATATTTAAGGCCTTATTTCTAAAATAAGGCCTTATTTATAGAAATAAGGGCTTATTTTCAAAAATATGGGCATATTTTCAAAAATATGGGCATATTTTTTTAAGGGCTTATTTTTTGGATTTTTGACCCTTTGTGCCAAGGATAGCCGTGTATTCCCTTAACCGGAAGTATCGGCCCCGCGCGCCTCTCCGCCGCGCATGACACCTTCTTCCGCTGGCAGGGGCTGCTACTCCCTCTGTTGACAGCAATTAGATAGCATCACAGAGACGGACAGCAACAAAACACTTCTGGTCCCCAACCCCCCTCTGCTCTCATCTCTCTGCCCCCCCCCCCCTCCCCCTGTTTCCACTAAAGTCTTCCCCAACTAGCCCCCGCCACCCCGTCTCTTAATTCCCTCGCCTTGCCAATTTATTAGGTCTGTCTGCATTTTATATTTTAATTTATTGGCTTTTTCAAAATAGTAGAAGTTGCGTTGAGGTTTGTCGAAATTGCACGCTGTTTTGTCTTTCACGAAAATTAAGATATATTCAATGTTGGACTCTCATCTCTGCTATCTACCTTGACGTCTTTCATATCGGACTCCTCGACCCCTTCCACCACCCTCTGTGTCTCTGTCTCTGTCCCTGTCTTTGTCTCTGTCTCTCTGTCTCTCTGTCTCTCTCTCTCTCTCTCTCTCTCTCTCTCTCTCTCTCTCTCTCTCTCTCTCTCTCTCTCTCTCTCTCTCTCAGAAAGGTATGTGGGAGGTGTGTTTATAACCTGCCCTGTTATATAGTGCTATATGTCTTATGTAAAAACAATGTCCTGTTTGTATTATTGTTATGTACCACGCCTGAATTTCTCTATGAGATAATAAAATATTCTTATTCTTATTCTTCTCTCTCTCTCTCTCTCTCTCTCTCTCTCTCTCTCTCTCTCTCTCTCTCTCTCTCTCTCTCTCTCTCTCTCTCTCTCTCTCTCTCTTCCGATATCCCCTCCCTTTGTTTCCATCACTCTTTTGCCAGTTTATCGTTCTTGCGTATGTGTTGTGGTGTCATCATGGGAACCACTTGCTATGGCGTCATCCTTGGAATGGAAACTTCGTAGAATTCCGTATGATGGACAGCAAAAACATCATTACCCTCTCCTAACACCATTATTCCAAAACGTTTAATAAGCTTAATTTGATACATCACTTGATAAATGTAAAATCACACTAACGAGAAAGTCCGCAGAACCATCACTAAACATGTAGACCTGCTGACCACTGTCAAGAAGAGGAAGCTGAGATTGTATGGACACATAACAAGCTATCTCCAAGACCATCCACCAGGGAACGGCGAGGAGGAAGATGAGACAGGGAAGAGATGGGAAAAGATGTACAGACAAAATATAGAGAAGGGGACCAGGGGAATGTGTGCTGCAACCCTGACGAATGCTCAAAAACAAATCGCAGAGAGCTTTAGGTGAGGAAAGAGCAGACCTTGCAGTGACGAGAGACAGAGAGAGAGAGACAGAGAGTCAGACAAACAGACATACAGACAGAGAGAGAGAGAGACAGACAGACAGACAGACACTGAGACAGACAGACAGACAGACGCAGAGAGAGAGAGACAGAGACCAGACACTGAGACAGACAGACAGAGACAGACAGGGACAGGGGGATAGAGACAGAAAGACAGACAGACAGCCAGCCAAACAAAGAGACAGAGAGGGACACAGACAGAGAGACACACAGAGAGACACAAACAGAGAGACACACAGTCAGATCTAGAGACGGCTTGATACAAAAAAAGAAACACACACACACACACACACACACACACACACACACACACACACACACACACACACACACACACACACACACACACACACACACACACACACACACACACACAAGACCTGCAGCAACAGCAAAGACAAAGACAGAAAGACAGAAAGAGATAGAAAAACAGAGAGAGACAGACAAGAGCAAAAACGCAGCACGTGCGGTAGGAGAAGCAGATGTTGTGCAGAGGAAGAGAGGGGGGTTAATCGAGTTACGACAGTCGCAGCACAAAATTGTCACCTCTGCAACATGTCATCGTGGCCAGAGCAGGTGCTTCTGACCTCACCGCCGCCATCTTTTTTCCTTATTTTATTTTTTGTAATCTTCATGTCAATCGTGTAAGTGGGTCGGTTAAAAAATAAGTAGAGTGTGAAGTGTGGAGTGAAAAAATACTGTCATGAAAAAAGTATTTATTTTTATGTAAGCGTTCATGTTTTCTGTTTCGGGGAGGTGGGAGGTCTTTTTTTTCTTCAATTTTTTGTTATTGATTCGTTTGTGTAATGGAAATATATCTCTGATGTACGCGTAAATAATATTATTTCTGTTTCTAGTTGGTTTTTGTGTGTATGGTTTACTTATTTTAACGAGAAGGTATTTTGGATTTGTGTGTGTATGTGTGTGTGTTTGTGTGTGTGTGTTTGTGTGTGTGTGTGTGTGTGTGTGTGTGTGTGCGTGCGTGCGTGCGTGCGTGCGTGTGTGTGTGTGTGTGTGTGTGTGTGTGTGTGTGTGTGTCTGTGTGTGTGTGTGTCTGTGTGTTCATTTTTCGTCCTAGTATCAAAGTCTTTTTGAATCGTTTGTGCCATGGGAATATCTTTTTGAAGTTAACCGTTCTGTTCTTGTTGTTCTTTTCGTCATTTTTGATTCGCTGGCGTGATGGGAACATATCTCTAATGAAAGCGGTCATGTCTTCTGTTCCTCATTTTTCTTTAAACAAGGTCGTTTTTACATTTAGTCAAGTTTTGACTAAATGTTTTAACATAGAGGGGGGAATCGAGACGAGGGTCGTGGTGTATGTGTGTGTGTGTGTCTGTCTGTGTGTGTGTGTGTAGAGCGATTCAGAGTAAACTACTGGACCGATCTTTATGACATTTGACATGAGAGTTCCTGGGTATGATATCCCCGGACGTTTTTTTCTTTTTTTTTGATAAATACCTTTGATGATGTCATATCCGGCTTTTTGTAAAAGTTGAGGCGGCACTGTCACACCCTTATTTTTCAATCAAATTGATTAAAATTTTGGCCAAGCAATCTTCGACAAAGCCCGGGGTTTGGTATTGCATTTCAGCTTGGTGGCTTAAAAGCTAATGAGTGAGTTTGGTCATTAAACATCGGAAACTTGTAATTAAAATTATTTTTTTATTAAACGATCCAAAAACAATTTCATCTTATTCTTCGTCATTTTCTGATTCCAAAACCATATACATATGTTATATTTGGATTACAAACAAGCTCTGAAAATTAAAAATAGAAAAACTGTGATTAAAATTAAATTTCCGAAATCGATTTAAAAACTATTTCATCTTATTCCTTGTCGGTTCCTAATTCCAAAAACATATAGATATGATATGTTTGGATTAAAAACACGCTCAGAAAGTTAAAACGAAGAGAGGTACAGTAAAGCGTGCTATGATCCGAAGCACAGCGCAATCGCTACCGCGCCAAACAGGCTCGTCCCTTTCACTGCCTTTTGCACTAGCGGCGGACTACGTTCAGTTTCATTCTGTGAGTTCCACAGCTTGACTAAATGTAGTAATTTCGCCTCACGCGACTTGTTGTTAATTTGTGTGATGTGAATATATCTCTTATACTAGTATTCGTGCCTTCTGTTGATTGGTTTATCGTGTACATTTTTATTTCTTTTTTTTCTTCTTTTTTTTTGAACAGAGACGATCCTTTTGATTCGTTTCATTTTGTTCGATAACAGAACAATATCTGTCTGTCGGGTTTTCTTAACTGAATCGTCAACCTCAGTCCAAAATGTCTGCCCTCGTAAGTAAAACAAGAAGCCCTCACGACTTACGGGCCTTTTTTTAAATTATTATCCTAGAGCTACTTATTGCTCATTAAACCCTACATCAAAATATTCACACTTCCCATTAATTTAACAATATCACCCTACATAAAGATATTCACCCTTCCCCTTAATTGATCAATATTATCAAAACATAATTGTGGCGTAAAAGCCCTAGGCGACAAAGCGGACAACAGTAATTCTTCACAAATGACTTTCAGTCTCCCCGTACGACTTTTGACCTTTTAAACGCGTCAAGCCGAACAATCTCCGACCCTTTAAGCGCATGAACAGGGAGTATCTCCTCCCCTTGAAAGGCAAAAACTGGGAATATCAGCCCATCAAGGGAGCTAACGCGATCCGTCTACGGTAACTTAGCCATGCAAATGACGTCCATGTTAAAAGGGCGCGGCAGACCCTCTCGGTGCTAGAAAAGTAGCTCCGAGTGTTGTCGTTAATACGACGGACTCAAGTTAGTGAGGGCGGTCCCACCAGAGTGAGCTCTCTAAGCCCCGCTAATATGCTCGTTTCGCCACGATCAGTAGATTGTTTTTTGCTTGTTTGTTTCTGTCTTTTTTTCTCTCTTTTTTTTTTAAATCAGACACTGCAAAGTGATTTCTTTGTATGCGATTGCAGTCTGAAAGTGATTTTTTATTTTTTCGTCAGAATTAAAAACTTGTTCTAGGCGAATTGTTTTTGTGAGATTTTAAGTCTGCAAAGTGAATTGTTTTTATGTGTTGGGATAAAAGTCGGTAAAGTGAATTGTTTTTGTAGGATCACACTTTTCAACGTGATTTTTTTGCAGCCGGGGATGCAAAAATAATCCCTTGAAGACAGACAAAGTAAGTTTAATCACTTCTCCGGGACCCATTGGTACCCGCGGAAATCGGCGTGTTTCGGTAAAAGCCCGCGTCCTTCATTCTCCAAGAAAATAACGGAGTTGAAAAGCCACACTACCATTTGATATCTTGTTATTCTTGCCAAAAAAAGAAAATCGCTATGTTTCTTTGTTTTGGAGTGTGTGTGTGTGTGTGTGTGTGTGTGTGTGTGTGTGTATGTGTGTGTGTGTGCGTGCGTCTGTGTGTATGTCTGTCCATGTGTCTGTGTGTCTGTCTGTATGTCTGTCTGTCTATGTGTCGGTGTGCGTACGCACGTGTCTTGCTGTGTGTGTGTGTGTGTGAGAGAGAGAGAGAGAGAGAGAGAGAGAGAGAGAGAGAGAGAGAGAGAGAGAGAGAGAGAGAGAGAGAGAGAGAGAGCTTATACTGTCTCATTCGGAAGTCATTCTCAGCAACAAATGGCTCCTTACCAAAACGTGCGGACTAACATCTATAAAACTCCGTCTTAAAACTGCAAACAACATTTAATCCGTACTTTCAACCCGCTTCCCTCAGCCCGCTGCCCATTCCAAGTTTTGTGGACAAAGTTTTACCGCTGTTGAAAAGAATGCAAATGACACCAACTCCGTATTTCTATTCGGCTGTTTACAGGCGCAAAGCCAATATCACTCAGAATGATCTCTGTCTTACCCGCATGAGTCCCGTAGCCCGTGCACACAGGACAGGGGGCAGAATAGACTTTTGAGTGAACTTCGCAGCAGGAATTGGTAATCATACGGGGGACCGTGTGCTGGGGGAGAGCAGAAGCATGATTTCCATTACTCCAAAGGAAGACACTTCCCGACCGCCATTCTCCGACTATGAATTTGGTCAATGTGTACAAAGAAGGCTGCGGCCACCTGCGTACGTGTGGACCGGAAATGCTTGCTCAGCCATTACAGGGTGAATTGTGGGGAGTGTAATGGCCAACCAAACCACCCCCCACCCGGTAAGATGCACGCTGACCGGTTACTTTAACGTTAGCATTACCCGTTAAAAGCTCCAATTAGCACAATACTTGGAAACTACGGAGACCGTGCTGTCTTCAAGCCACATCAAATCGGAGGAGCGGTGAGTGCCTCCCGGTGTCGAAAACAACCTGCATATTTTTGTGTAAAACGATACCGAAACGTGTTGTTGTTGTTGTTGTTGTTGTTGTTGTTGTTGTTGTTGTTCATTCCGCTGTCGTTGTCGTTGTGGCTGTTGTTGTTTTCTTGCTCACTTTTTGTTGTCGTTTTCTCGTTTGTTTCTGGTTTTTGTTTGGTCTTCAATGCCTGGGAGACATTCCCAGTACACATCTTTTACACTGGCGTTATACACGTGCCCTACATTTGTGTTAATGATGTATATATATACGAAGTGTTCTTACGTTTGATACCAACATCACTATGCTGTGAGACACACAATACAACTGTTTTTGTGAACTGTTTCCGATGCAGACCTTGAGTTCATTTTTCTGTTTAATTATATATTCACGGCAAATTCTTTATTTTACCTCAACATGAACTGAAGCAAATATTAACAGTAACTTCCAGCCACACACAGTATAAACTGTCGTCTGCTACGACCCTTGCGTGACCCTGCTTCCGGGCTTTTCTTTTTTCAAACTTTCACAACTTCGAATTGTACTGATTTTGTTTTGATGAAAAAAGAATTCTTTTATGATTAAAGAATGTTTGTGTAACAAGCTGTCAATTTATTATTTAGATTTTAAAAGTTAGGTCTAGCGCAAAAACGCACTACGGTCCAAAAACATTCTGATAATCATCGATCCACGGCTATGGCCAGTTTACATCGATAGAATGAGACCCGAAGGGAAGTAACTCATTTTTGACCCGAGTTCAGGATGGGTCCAAAAAGTGTTCGAGACAATCTGCAAAATTAATTCTTTAAAAATTGCTCGCTCTTTACGTAGGGCACCTAGGATGTTCCCGTTTGGTGAGCGTTCAAATGGAAGGGTGTTTGTACTGTGTGTAAAAGCCTGACAGTATCTGTGATGGTTTACGGGAGGCTTACTGTCCGGGCGTGATTTCCGGTATTGAATATTTATAACAGCCGTCCAGCACCAAAACGAGGCGCCATTGTTGTAGAGGAGCAAGTCCACGAAAATAAATTCTTTGAAAATTTCTCACGCTCGTCAGAAAGCAGCCAGGATGTTCCCGTTCGGTGAGCGTTCAAATGGAAGTATGCTTGTACTGTATGTAGACGCTCGGGGAGCTCTGTCATATGATAACGGTTTGTTCAAAAGCGTATAACTGGACATGGCCTACGTGACTGCAGCAACAACAAAAAAAACGAGAAAAAAAATTGAGCCGGCGGTAGGAAGACCGTGCAGATATCATCCAACTTTCCGTGCAAAGCGGCGGGGTAAGCGACGGTCGAACTGACCTAATTCACACGACACAGTCTGCCAACGGGCCTTTCACTGAGTCGGGTTGCACAGTGAGCTTTGCCGTGTGTTTTACATCTCACAAAATAGGCATTCCTAAATGTTCCATTTTCGACAGATATCCGCATGCAGCAGACCCAGCACAGCACAGATCCACTTCTGGAATCTTAAGCTAAATGTGTCCCAAGACACACATTTTGTAGTCCTGGCATCCTGAAAGGCAGAGGCCCCAACCTACAGGTTTGCTTCCATACCAAAAACGCCTCCAGACATGGGAACTTGGGAGCAGAGGAAACAGCTCCGCTTAAACCTCAGAAACCAAATGTGCCTCCAGACACACAGATCCCTTAGAGACCGAGGCTGTGGCCTCTAAGGTTCTCTTGTACCAAACCGCCTCCTGACTCTGAAATCAGATTGCTTGCGCTGGCATCTGCTTACATAGACCCACATTAAGTCACCACCGAGTGGTAGACACAGACGACATTTGGTAGCACTGACTGCCAGCTTCACGGTAATGCGTACCCCTAGCGCGGCTCTGCTTGGGTGAGAATGTTCTGAGCAAAACACTATGTGTTACTCCATACCCCCCGCCCTCCATGGAACTTCTTGACCCCAACAAATTGGGGGGGGGGGGGGGTTGCCCAGTCGGTTGAGGCGCTGGCTTTAAAACCGGTTGTTACTATCAGCGTGGGTTCAACCCCCAAGTGTCCGAACACCCCCGTGTGCACGCATGCGCACGATAAAGATCCCAGGGTCACAGCGAAAGCCTCAGGCCTTGGAAACACGAATATCATGCCATCATGAAACTTGGAGACAGAACTGATCATCGATATGGTGCTCGCCCTGTACTCCAAGTTTAACATTGGCGAACGACAAGAAGAAGAAGAAGGAAACACGAATACATACATGCAAAAATATGAAGCCCGGGTGTCCGTTCGGCCAACAGCCAATAAAGTAACCATTTCGATCAGCACTGACCCAAGACGACCCAACCCAGTCCCTAACCCATTTCAGGTCTCCTCTAGCAGCCGGCAGCCAGCTGTCTACATCCCCCCCGCATTTTTATTTTTTATTTTCATACAAAGCCGGGTTTTCCCGTGTAACATGCCCCTAATGGCTTTGCCGTGAGGGCGTAAAACTTACATTTTCTCAGATATCCGCATAGGTCAGTGGTATAGCGCTGCGCTGCAGTTCCTGAAGTCGCTGGTTCGAGACCCGCCAATGCTATCATTTTTTTATGAATCATGCGCGCTTTTCCTGTTCAGTTTGTAAAATATGCTTCTTTTTATATTTAGTCAAGTTTTGATTGATATTTAGTCAAGTTTTGACTAAATATTTTAACATCGAGGGGGAATCGAAACGAGGGTCGTGGTGTATCTGCGTGTGTGTGTGTGTGTGTCTGTGTGTGTGTGTCTGTGTGTGTGTGTCTGTGTGTGTGTAGAGCGATTCAGACTAAACTACTGGACCGATCTTTATGAAATTTGACATGAGAGTTCCTGGGTATGAAATCCCCGAACGTTGTTTTCATTTTTTTGATAAATGTCTTTGATGACGTCATATCCGGCTTTTCGTGAAAGTTGAGGCGGCACTGTCACGCCCTCATTTTTTCAACCAAATTGGTTGAAATTTTCGTCAAGTAGTCTTCGACGAAGCCCGGACTTCGGTATTGCATTTCAGCTTGGTGGCTTAAAAGTTAATTAATGATTTTGGTCATTAAAAATCGGAAAATTGTAAAAAAAAGATACAAATTTATAAAACGATCCAAATTTACGTTTATCTTATTCTCCATCATTTGCTGATTCCAAAAACATATAAATATGTTATATTCGGATTAAAAACAAGCTCTGAAAATTAAATATATAAAAATTATTATCAAAATTAAATTGTCCAAATCAATTTAAAAACACTTTCATCTTATTCCTTGTCGGTTCCTGATTCCAAAAACATATAGATATGATATGTTTGGATTAAAAACACGCTCAGAAAGTTAAAACAAAGAGAGGTACAGAAAAGCGTGCTATCCTTCTTAGCGCAACTACTACCCCGCTCTTCTTGTCAATTTCACTGCCTTTGCCATGAGCGGTGGACTGACGATGCTACGAGTATACGGTCTTGCTGAAAAATGGCATTGCGTTCAGTTTCATTCTGTGAGTTCGACAGCTACTTGACTAAATATTGTATTTTCGCCTTACGCGACTTGTTTTCTTTTTTTTTTCTTTTTTTTTTGGGGGGGGGCAAATTTTGTGTGTGCTCATTAATATAAAACCTTTTTGAGAAATCACTCACTAAAACGGACGCAGCACGCGCGCGTGCTTACACACACACACACACACACACACGCACACACACACACACAAAATACGTAAGAGAAAAGATCGAGCGATGTAGATAAATTAAGAGCTATATTTTGTCATGCAGATTGCGGACACCTCGCTTGGAAAAAACACCTTTTATTGTCACTTTTATTATTATTTCTTCTAAAACGTGCCTGTCAAGATACCCCGCGTACAATGTTCCATCACTCATGGCTGGTCCAAATTGTATTCGCCTTTCAACACAGGCACCACTGTATATACAGTAATACCGTCGTTTCAAATACTTTGCAACTCGTGTAACCCATGTGTAAAACGTGTGTCCGTACCCGTTTAATTGCACATAACACATCCACAAGGAAACAAACAGCTACCAACAAAAATACATGTTTTAATTGCGGCAATACAAAAGTCTGCAGGGTTAGCATCGAATTACTTCGACAGAATCTCGTTACACAGGTCTAAGAACGGCATCTCTCGCTACGAGTCACTGAGTCGCTCATCAGTCATGTTGCCTAAATACAAGTCTTTCTGCGTCTAAGCCTGATCTAGATTGGCATTTTTGTTTTATCATATCTGATTAAAATGTTGAAAAAGAATTGACAAGTTCAAGTTCAAGTTCAAGTTTATTAGTCCATAACCCATGGGGGCATTTTGAACAATAAATACAATCAATACAATCATGATATATGCTAATATAATAAAAAAATAAAAAAAATAAAAAAAATAAAAAAATAAAAATAAAAAATAAAAAAAAATAAAAAAATTATGAAAAACTGTTACCAAGGTATGTTTTATACCTCAAAACATTTACACTTAGGGGGTTGCTTCAGTGGTTGGCGCAGTGATCAATACCAAATCAGTACCTGGCGAGCGTTGGTCAGTATTGCAATTGATCACCAATAATGCTTTGGAATAAAAATGAATAGAGTAAAATAAAACAAAACAAAGGAGAGTAAAGAAACAATCAAATAAAATTAAAAGAATACCGCGCTGACAGGGTTCGAAACCACGACCTGCCGACTCAAAACGCAGTACGCTAACCGTTGTGCTACAGAGACAATCTTGCATTTGGGGGAAAAATAAACTAGTAATCCAAAAGAGGTCAGAGGCATAGGCACCCGATATTGAACTCGGTACATTACAGAAAAGGAACTTTTTTTCGTGTTTCTTTCTAGAGGTTTTTTCTTTTTCAGCGAGATATAACGTAACAAAGCAGACACATGTTTGGTTGTCTTTATAGAACCTTTTCTTGAACATATATTGGGGGTAAAGACACTGGTGATTTGTAAGTCTTCATACCGGTGTCTTGTGCCTTTGCTTGTCCCCCAAGCTGTTTTGCAACTTGGAGGGTCTGACAGTGAATGATTTAGATCAGTCCCTCGCATAGTTTGATATGCACGAAGAAAACGGGGAATGACTGGGTTTATATTTTTATTTTTTGGGGGGACTTTTTCGTCCGGTAGACACTCGTTTTCATATGTGGTGGTTTACGGGAGGCTTACTGTGCCTTTAATTGAGAAGAAGGGAATTTATGGTTATTTGGTATTGTGGATAATGTAAGCTACATGTCATTAATTAATTCTGAGGATGAGAGCACAGTCTCGCTTAGGCAAAAGGCGGAAGAATACGCTCTGTGGAAAAGTTAGCGCACTCCAAGAGTGCGCTAACAGTTTTAGCGCATCGCCATTAGCCATTCAACTGGTTCACATCAGTCATGTGACACCAGTACTTACTGACAATTCAGTTTACATTAGCATTTAATGCAAGACACCGTTTAAACTTTGCTCAGTGCATTATATAATTCAAAGAATTTGTTTGTTTGTTTATTTGTTGCTTAACGTCCAGCCGACTACGCAGAGCCATATCAGGACGAGGAAGGGGGGGATGAAGGGGGCCACTTGTCAAGCGATTCCTGTTTACAAATGCACTAACCCATTACTTGTGTCCCAGCAGGCTTTAGTAAAACTAAATTAATACCTACTGGAAGATTACCAGTTTCCAGTGTGTTAAAATAGGCTTAACCTATCTACTGCTGGACTTACATCAGAACACTAACAGATTAAACTATACATGAATCGCGAGACAAGCGGCAAGAGAAGAGATTTTTGGAAAAAATACAGGTGAATGAGCAAGAAGGCAGAAAAAGGAAAAGAATTCATGAAGAAAAAGAGAGCATGACAGGAAAGAGGAACCAAAAATCTACCTAACAGCAAACTAGAAAGCTCCTGCGGTTCCAAAAACAGGAGGGGCCTTTAATTTCATAACCGCAGTGCCCCACTGCGGGAAATTCAAAGAAAATTTGCATCATCAACTCATGTCCCTAAAAGGAAAATTTCCTGTGAGGACGTTAAGGACCCCCTTTTATCTTTTTTTTTTTTATTATCGAAAAATTCATTTGCTTATTTTACCATTCTGGAAAATAAACCATGGAGTATTCTTCTGCTCTTAATATCATTCAAAGGTCACCCTGTTCAATGCAAACCAGCATACAAAAACCAATAACCCATCCAGCTAGGCAAGACAAAGGGAGAATGCGAACATTGCAGCCCAGCCCACAAGCCCGCGAGAGGGGGGAGGAAAGGGGAGCCAACTCCATGACTTACAGGAGAAATCACGCCTGGATTATCCTTACCGCAACTTTTAATTTGAAATGTGCACTGACACCGGTTGTCCTCGCGTCCTTTCATTTTCTATTACTCCCCTGCCGGTGCCCTGCAGCCTCGCTTCCCCCCTAGAAAATGATATTTTCTTTCCCGGTCTCCTCGGGGCCACATGCTTGGT
Source organism: Littorina saxatilis (assembly GCF_037325665.1). Lineage (NCBI taxonomy): Eukaryota > Metazoa > Mollusca > Gastropoda > Littorinimorpha > Littorinidae > Littorina > Littorina saxatilis. Next base: position 26,745,497 of record NC_090254.1, read on the forward strand.
TACCGCATTGCCGCGCCATCTTCCAGTCTACACTCGGGAGAAGAATTCGGAGACAAGGAATCACTTCATTATAGAGATAGTCAATGATCAAGACTATAGTTTGTAACCTGTGTGTGTGTGTGGGTGTGTGTGCGTGCGTGCGTGCGTGCGTGCGTGTGTGTGGAAAGATTATTTGTATTCAGCAAGATGTTTGGTACCGTTTTATATAAGAATCCTATTAGTCAGTAAATTCATGTCAATGTTAAAAATGTTGAAGTGTTCCGTTTGTCTTCATGTTTAAGCGCCACAATTAATTTTGATTTGATTTGATTTTCACGTCGTTGAACAACTGTTCGAGATGTCGACTCTCAGCCCCTGTCAGAGTCAAGCGAGTAGCCTCACAAGGTATATGTTAATACAATGATAATCAGTGACATACTAAGTGTATTGTATTGTACACTCTATTCCATATGATTGAGCATGTTGACTCTCTACCCCTGTTAAAGTCACGCAAGAAGTCTTTCAAAGTGTAAACGTATAAAGGCAATCAGGGAAAATACTATTGTACTTTTTATGTGTCTGAAAAAGGGTTAGAAATAGTCATCCTATGACTGAGGGTCACACCAGCAGGAGATAGATTTCTTCAGAAATACTCACTTGAATACAATGAGCGATCACCACCACCCCCCCCCCCCACCCCCCTCCCCCCGCCCCCTTCAAGACCTCTCGATATGAGACTATCCCCCTTCCATGACCTTGCTTTCTTAGATCCTCTGTTCATATCTTAGGAACATGTGCCTCAATTTTAAGACTATACCTCCGTTTTATAATTAATCCCGCTTCTCACAGTATTTGTGGGATGAGGTGAATTGTATTGAGTATGATTTTTCAGATGGTGACACAGGTACGAGTATGGACTTCCCACAGATTCAGGAAGAGACGCACACACAGTCACAGTGTTAGAAAAAAAGCCTCCATGTACCTTAATGATGCGCAGGGTCAAAGGTGCGAGAGGTCAGACAGTCTTTTTTTAAGGGTAGGAGCTACCATACATTGAAGCAAATGCACACCCAATTTTAACACAAACAGTTCTGTTTCATGAATGATGTGGTCAAATGACTTGATTAGAAAAAAAGGTGTATTTTCATGGTACACAACGTAGCTCCTAGCCTTAACCTAACAATTGCGTACGCTTTTTCAGATGGGGCAACCTAACAATTGCGTACGCTTTTTCAGATGGGGCAACAGGTTTGGAGTATAGACTTGAACCCGGAGAGAGAGACACACACACACCGTCACAGAGACCGCCGCGCCATGCACCATCCCCGTACGTGTCATCATCCCAGGCGCTGTTGGGCGGCAGCGGGTCCCTCCCGTGGCGTAATTAACTCGCCCCTCCCGCTTCACTGCTCGCGCGTTTCATCACTGCACCATCATCACCATCACCAGCAGCAGCAGCAACCGCAGTGCAGCAGCCATGCACCCACAGAAAAAAAATGAAGAACATTTTTTGAAGAAAAAAATCTTTTCTCACTTCTTCTGCATGAGGGCTTTCGTTCTTTGTCTTGGCTGTTCCCCTCCGCTCTAGTGTCTAATCTTCTGCCCATTGCGCGCGATTAGCCGCCACGGAGGAGTCGATGGGGGTGGGGGGGGGGGGAGGAGAGACATGGAACAAGGAGAAGGTGGGAGTAGGAGGAGGGTCAAGACAAGACGAAGCAAGAATTTAAAATATCAGCAAAACTGTAGACAAGACTCCCCCAAAAGCGGCGTATGGCTGCCTGAATGGCGGGGTAAAAACGGTCATACACGTAAAACCCCATTCGTGCAAAAAAACACGAGTGTACATGGGAGTTTCAGCCCATGAACCCAGAAGAAGAAGAAGAAGAAGTAGACAAGACAGGACGCGAGGGTCTTACTGGAGGCACAAGACCAATATTCTCACAGAATGATAGAATCAACAAGCGCGAAGACAGGGTAAGACAATATGATGCTGGACAAGTACACTAAAAGCTCACTCTTGACATAACTTACAACAAGTGAAGGAAAAGTAGTCTTTGGCGGATAAAGAGAAAACTAAAACGGGTGGGGGTATGGAGAAACGAAGCGAGAAGATGAAACATCGGTATAATTGTGAGAAAAACAAACAAGGACAAATTAGAATCGCTGGCGAAAACGACAAATGTGTGAACTCACTGATGATGAGAAATAAAAGAAGCACAGAAACTACCATGACATAGACAAAGATTTCTTCTTCTTCACAAATCCTCTTCCTTTCTCCTTTTTATCCCCCCCCCCCCCCCCTACCACCCTACCCTCCCTCCTATTCCGTATCCTCCGGAATCCCCAAAACCCAACCCCCGCCTGTTCATCCAACCTTTAAAACATGGCCTTTATACCACCGTCCACATTATTACCCAGACTACCCTACAAATAAGCCACTAGTTCACAGCAGCAGACAATACTCAACATAAAATGTGAAACGAAGAATTCTCCCCCACCCCCCTCCTTCGCAGCGAGCGTCTTGAACCGAAGCTGTCCAGCGACCAAGAACAAAACCCATCAGATTCAACAGGAAAAAAGTGAGACAACGTGCTTAAAATGCTATGAAAACATAGACGTGTTCAAAGAAATGTCAGCGTTAATTTATGCAAACGCTGCTTTGAAGGAGAAAGCCTACCAGTACAAATTCTCGAAAGTCGATGCTTATTCAAGTGCGGAAGTCAGACGATACTTTTTCTTGAAGTCCCCCCTTTACACATCAATGGAACAAAGGGACTTCAGAGCGAAGAAAGGAATAAAAACAAAAGTCGAAAGAGAGATCAATTTGGAAGGCAAATCCAAGAGTAGGAGTACAACACACGAAACTGAACGTGACAAGTACCAACAAAAAGCTTAATAATAAAAATAAAAAGACCGAGGGGTCGGAAGGTACGAGATACTGTCATGAGAACGACAGAGATTAATTCGGTTATTCTTCGTATGCACAATGAGCATAAACTGCGGTGCAAAAATGTCACAGAAAGAAGCAAATAAAAATAAAACGTTCAGACTCTCACAAAACTTCTTGTACACGATCATAAAACGTCGCGTGTGACTGAACAATTTGCGATCAATCTTGGCAATTACGAATCTCTTGCGACGAAGGGGATGCACAATAAAAAGATAACTGCATCAGATTCGCCGGAATCGGAGAATGAAGAGACCCTGCGAGGTTCCAAGCACGTCTGTACTAACATTCTAAAGAGGAAGGGCAAAGCATGTGTCTTTTGGAACAGGCGTCATTCTAAATTTGGCATAACGCATGGAACATAGGTAATTTTCTGTCAAGGCAGACACTTGTTAATTTGTACTCTACACCAGTATCATTTTAAACTCCCAGTAACTTTCTGAAATGACTCAGACACAAGTCTTGTGGTGGCAATATGGAGAAGAATGCCCACTCTGTTATTTGAATCTGTCATTAATTACTTCAGGGTTTGTGTTAGCACCAAAGTCAAGCGTCCACCTAATTTGAATCTATTATAATTGTTCAATGATTTCATAACAAGTTTGGTCACGTTCATTGTCTCAATATCAAGGTGCATAAGACACTAGCCTTGTGACAGAAAAAAAATGGAACCCTTCGGGAGAAAAACAGATCGAACAATGGACAGGCAAGCAGGAAACGACAGACACACACAAATAAAGAGACAAAGACGACTATTGGGGAATATAAGAGGTACAACAGCTGAGTTCGAAGAGGGGAAAACGAAGAAAGGGACTGAGACAGAAAATGCAAGGTAGATAGCGAGCAACAGCGACAGGGAATAGGAGTGCGGGGGATGGGGGGGATGGGGGGGGGGGGGGGGGGGGGGGGGGGGGGGGGGGTTGTGGGGATGAGGGGTGTTATTAGATATTGGAATCTTCAATCATTTTTTTTTATTTCACGATTCACATTGCACGTCTCACCGGGGTATCTGACGGCACAATATTATGACTTCATCGCGGGTCGTCCGCCCCTCCATCTTTTAGTGTTGCACCATTTCGTCATTTCCAGGTGCATAATTCTTCGTCTTCATTCATCATATTCACTGCAATCATTGTCTTATTGAAATCCAGCTAGAAATAGCAATGTACGTCCTTTTCTCTTTGCCTAGTAACTCACCGGAAGAGAGGTTTGTGTGTTGTTATTGTGTATCGTCTTTTCGGCATTTTGGCCAGAAGAGAGAAGAACCATCACTGTGTATAAGTAAAACTCCTAATTGGAGAAACAGCAATGTTCACAAGTAATCTTTTTTTCCAACAAGTATGTAGGTTGATTATACACATTGCTGGTAACTGACATTATCCAAAACGTAAGTCTGGTGTTTCGTTTGAAAACAAAAACCAAAGAGAACAGGTTAGAGGCAGATTGGGGGGGGGGGGGGGGGGTAAAGGGGGTTAGTGGAAAGGACAGCTAGCAGACTCCATCCACGGTTCGAATCCAAAAAGCCACTCAGCCGCTGGGCCCGCAGTGACTGCGTTAGCATGCACAGCAGCGGTGCAGCACCTCATCTAATATTCCATTAGCGGTGCAAGCGCCGCTGCGAAGGGAGGGAAGCGAGCGGGCAGCAGGGAACGGAGTTGCCTCGCTTTGTGCCCCGCGCCTTTGCGAATGAAGATGGAGCACGCCGTTGTCAAGGCAGTTATCTCCCTGGAGGACGCAGGAAGTGATCTTTTGCGCCGGGAGGAGAGGAAAGGGTCAGTGATATGCGCTTGCCGCGGGAGTAGGGAGATGATTGGAGGCTCTTTGGACCACCTGCCTCGCCCTGCCTCCCAGGTTGGCCAAAACAATTAGGGCTGGCTGTCTGTGCTCCATCATATGCGTTATATGCACTTGATGTTTGCTGTTGCCTGGCTCGGGGGTTTTGAGCTATGATCCCCCTAGCCGCACAGAATTGGGAAGATGATTTTTAGTTATTATTTATTCACGTTCTTGTTTTAGGCTTGTTTTGGATGATGTAGATTTCTTGAAGTTGATTTATTTGTGTGTATTTTTCTTCCGAAGGAAAACGAAGAAATATGGGGGGAAACTTAGAAAGGTAGATTACATCTCTCTCATTCTTCTGCTTGAAGGTGTGAGAGTGAGTTCAAAAGACTGGAAGAGCGACATTTTGACAAGGCCGGGCAGAGGACAGGAAGAAAACCGAAAGAACGGGACATCGACAAGACAGACAGAGAGAGAAGGGGTGAGGGAGAGAGAGAGAGAGAGGGAGAACAAACAAACAAATAAATAAATAGACGAATGTTTTATTGAAGAAGGCCTTTTGTCCGTGTCAAGGTAGAT
>NC_090254.1:26753280-26778280 GCF_037325665.1 Littorina saxatilis
ATCACTGCTAAAATAAAATGCATTAAAACCAAGACAGTATCCAACCCAGTATCCTTAATTTTTGAAAGGCTAAGTGATTTACAACAAATGTCTTCTCACAATCCGTAACTTTGTCAAAAAATATTTGCAGAAGTTTCTCACCTCGCCTTGGCAGCCATCTTGGAACTGGAGAGACCCTACGCACGAAGCAAGGTTGAAAGTTGGTTAACCGGTGACGTCACTCCAGTCGTACCGGACCGAGTTTTTGCGACCTCCGGTTCGACTCGAGTCACCTTAGTTGACGCTAAAACTCGCTCAAGGACAGAGCACGCGACAAGGGAAGGGCGAGAAACTCTTGTCGTCGAGGAACACAAAGACGGACAAAGAGACAGAGAAAAACACGGAGAGACAGGGGCAGAGCACGCGACAAGGAAGGGCGAGAACCTCGCATCGTTAAAGGACAGCAAGACGGACAAAGAGACAGAGAGAAACACGGAGAGATAGGGACAGAGCACGCGACAAGGAAGGGCGAGAACCTCGTATCGTTAAAGGACAAAAAAAACCAGACAAAGAGACAGAGAGAAACACGGAGAGACAGGGACAGAGCACGCGACAAGGAAGGGCGAGAACCTCCTATCGTTAAAGTACAGAAAGACGGACAAAGAGACAGCAAGACAGGGACAGAGCAAGCGACAAGAAATCGAGAGAACCTCGTATCGTTGAAGGACAGAAAGACGGACAAAGAGACAGAGAGAAACACGGAGAGACACGGACAGGGCGAGAACCTCGTATCGTTGAAGGACAAAAAGACGAACAAAGAGACAGAGAGAAAGACGGAGAGACAGGGACAGGGCGAGAACCTCGTGTCATTGAAGGACAGACAGACGCCGGACAAAGAGACAGAGACTGAGAGAGAAAGACGGAGAGACAGGGACAGAGAGCACGGGCACGGCGTGTCACTGTGATAGCAGAGAGAGGCACTCATTAGAACAGACGGCTGTTACGTAACCTAATTGAGCTCGTTCCTGTCTGCAGCCCTTGGGATCAGAAATTACTTGACGACAAATTGCAGGGGGTGGGGCAGTGGTTGCACGTGCAGGCATTCTACTGTGTCGCAGTTTCAACCATGGACAGTTCTGGTTTCGCTAAGGCCTAACCAACTCACGGAGCTGTATACATCATGATGTGCAGTGAACATGGCCGGTTTTCAACTGACTTTTGCCAGAAAGGTCAGAAAGAAGTCGCTTGGAAGTTGGCCAGGCAAAATTGTCCAAAAGTGCCTGTGTCCATGTGTCAACCATGATCAATTCTAGTTACTCTCTAGCCTAGCTAACTCACTGAGCTGTAGGCCATAATATTTGGAGAACTCCGTGGAACAAATGTTAGAAGGTCTTTTTATCTGACCCCGAAGAATCACGTTAAACATTTTAAATCTTAACTTTTAAATAACATTTAATTGTATTGAATTTAATTGTATTGTATGTAATTGTATTGTATTTAATTGTATTTATTTGTATTGTATTGTATTGTAGTGTGGTGTATTGTAGTGTTTTGTAGGGGGGAGGCATATATAACATACTAAAAACTATGAAGAAAGATTCTTGTGACCTTCTGAAAACTAAGGTATACTTCTTTTCTAAACCAATGTTTCATTGTCAAATTCAGGCTGGGACCCTCGGAGGGGAAAGTGTCCCAACTTGGCCTTAGCTATAGTACATGATATCCTCAAAAAAAGACAAGAGCGAGAGATTCATACATCAGTCTAATAAGCAAACAAAATACATTTACATAAGAATAGATTTAAATATGTGTTGCCTTGTGTGTGTTGTTGTTGTTGTTGTTGTTGTTGTTGTTGTTGTTGTTGTTGTTGTTGATTTTTTTCTGTTTTTTTGGTTTTTATATTTAGTCAAGTTTTGACTAAATATTTTAACATCGAGGGGGAATCGAAACGAGGGTCGTGGTGTATGTGCGTGTGTGTGTGCGTGCGTGCGTGTGTGTGTGTGTGTAGAGCGATTCAGACTAAACTACTGGACCGATCTTTATGAATTTTGACATGAGAGTTCCTGGGTATGAAATCCCCGAACGTTTTTTTCATTTTTTTGATAAATGTCTTTGATGACGTCATATCCGGCTTTTCGTGAAAGTTGAGGCGGCAAGGTCACGCCCTCATTTTTCAACCAAATTGGTTCAAATTTTGGTCAAGTAATCTTCGACGAAGCCCGGGGTTCGGTATTGCATTTCAGCTTGGTGGCTTAAAAATTAATTAATGACTTTGGTCATTAAAAATCGGAAAATTGTAAAAAAAAATAAAAATTTATAAAACGATCCAAATTTACGTTTATCTTATTCTCCATCATTTGCTGATTCCAAAAACATATAAATATGTTATATTCGGATTAAAAACAAGCTCTGAAAATTAAATATATACAAATTATTATCAAAATTAAATTGTCCAAATCAATTTAAAAACACTTTCATCTTATTCCTTGTCGGTTCCTGATTCCAAAAACATATACATATGATATGTTTGGATTAAAAACACGCTCAGAAAGTTAAAACAAAGAGAGGTACAGAAAAGCGTGCTATCCTTCTTAGCGCAACTACTACCCCGCTCTTCTTGTCAATTTCACTGCCTTTGCCATGAGCGGTGGACTGACGATGCTACGAGTATACGGTCTTGCTGAAAAATGGCAGCTACTTGACTAAATATTGTATTTTCGCCTTACGCGACTTGTTTGTTGTTGTTGTTGTTTTTTTGGCTCGAGTATTTGAAGCTGTGTATTTAAGCACGATGAAAATTAAGTTTTCTAACGTTAGCAAACCAGGAACTAAAGGATTACAGAACACAAACACAAGAAGGCTGCATGTAAGTGCTCAGGTGTGTTTTGTCTGTGTTGTTGTTGTTGTTGTTGTTGTTGTTGTTGTTGTTGTTGTTGTTGTTGTTAAACACAAAATCAATCTAAATAACCAAAAACAGAGAAAAAAGACAACTAAAATAGAGATAGGGTCTGACAGTGTGCGATCTGTATTGATAACTGATGGCTTGGGCCAAAAAACTGAATGACCAAAGACAGAGGCACGGAAGGCAAGGGACAGTGCGCAAGGCATTCCGCTCGTGCTGCTCGCACCGCGTCTTGAGGGACATGCGCACTGCACCGCACGCGTCGCTTTTGCATCACACAGGCATGCACGGGAAGGTTGGGGGGGGGGGGGGACAGGGATGGAGGGCGAGGAGGAAAAGAGTCAAAAATAGTACCCGCGGTACCATGTATCGGACGGCGCTCTTTTTTTTTGAATATGTATTTTGTGTGGCGGCGGGTCTGAGTCGGCAGAGCAACAGGCCTGGATTGGATTTAGCCCCGTCTTCATCTTGTTGCCGGGACTTGGATCGTGCGCGTCGGTACTGTCCTTTTTTTAACACCACCTCATAATCCCTCCCACCCCCCACCCCACTACTCCCATGCACATCCCCCACAACCCCAACCAACGCCTCTTTTTGTCCGTTGACGTAAGACGTTTGGAAGTTACCATGAGCATCGAGCCGTAACTCGTGATTAGTAGCCTAATCAAAAGGAAGGGCAATGGTTGTCAATCAAGTTCTATCGTCATGGTAATAGGTATCATTTTGAATTTTGGGGGGCAATTTAAGATTGAAATCGTGACCTAATCGTCTGTTTGTTATTGTTCTTATGCCATTTAATTTGATTGTCATTTTTTTTGGTAGCTTACCGAGTGCGAGTTTCTTTCAACTAAAAGCTATAATTATAGGCATCACACTCCACGCAATTAATCAGCTCTAATAAAAAATCATGTCACATCGTAGGTTCAATGAACGCGTTTGGCATCGTTCAAAGACATAAAAATGTCACGTACACCGCGTTCTGGCGATCAGAACTAAACTCTTTTTTAAATAAAGACAAGAAACAACATTTGATAAGAAAAAACTGACAAACACACACACGTACACACAATAAATGTTGCAAGTATAAAAATGACAGGCAGAGCAGACGTGATTTGTTTACTAGCTAGTATTTGAATGTTTCGTCCAGCCGTTTCCTACAGTTACATTATTACTTCTTCTTTTTTTTCGAAAGCCAGAAAGGAAACTTTTATAAAATGCACATTCGCATGTGATTGGAGTGACGTAGCCTTTTCAGTCGTGCTTATCGTTCAGTGTATCACTATTTCAGTTGGAGAAGGACCACAGTACCTATGAATGTTTATCGACATGTGACTTTCGCCAACTTGGGATCGAAGCAACAACGTTTAACTGAGCAAATTCATTTCTGTTCATTATCTCATTATCATAATGTAAGAGGGAAGGGGAGACGATAGAACACGGAATAGCAACAACGATATTAAGCCATTCCCCCTTAAAAAAAAATTACAAAAATTAAAATAATAAAAAAGGGTGGGGTGGGGGGGGGGGCATTCTGAAAAAAAGGACAGCATGTGACTGGCCGAAGTTCACTGACCTTGTGAAATCATCAAAAGTTGTCAGGGCAACAAAATCAAAACTTTAAAAAGTTTAAAAAAAAGGGGGCGGGGGGGATAAGACGAAATGTGGATCATTTACAATACAAAATCGGCTAACACATGACTGCAATACCTTATCCACTATATATCTACACTCCATTACACAAAACGAGAAAATCCACGAAATATTTTGCACGATGACCTGACTTGATTTTTCGCAAATAGTTCAGTCAGGGTGTTTGGCTCGTGTGGCATGTCAAACCTTAGGGAATTATACATTAAATGTCATTCTAAACTGGCAGTTGAACATAAACCAACATATTTGACAAAAACAGAACAAACAACTAAATTCAAAACTGTAACCGGAGTAAAAGAGAACCATTAAGTTTTTTTAAATTTTTTTTTTTTAAACCCACTATAAAACACAGGGGTCTGGAAATGTCACCGTGACCAAGTAAACATGAAACCATCAAAATGTGAAGTATGAGAGGGAAGTTTCAAACTTGTTCTTATATTTAGCTCACATAGAGAGTGAACGCAAAAGACAAAACAAAACCAAGACAACAACAAAAAACATCGCCATTTTAAACAGAGACAAAATCTGGGCTAAGAGCACACTTGATGACAACACCCAGCATAATCATGCTCGTCATTTTCTTCCGTCTTCGCCCCCCCCCCCCTCCCCCCCCCCCCCCCCCCCCCTACCTCTCACACGGACCTTTCTCCCTTCCTCTTCTTTTCCACCCTCCGTTTCATCCGCCACTTCCCAAATTGAGGTTGTAATTACAAGTGCAGGTTAGCCGGCGTTCCAATGCAGGTCTCATGTAAATACAGGCAATTTGCCCCCTCGCTTGGGGCCCCCGACCTTTGATGAAAGACTACGCTTTAATGAGACCGCAATTTTACGCTATCGCTGCATGACATGGGAGACTTTCATTTGGGTTTCTGTGACATGGTGTGACGTCAGTTCACGTTGAAAAGTGCTAACGGGGGTGGTTGGCTTTTGAGCGGAGGGAATTAACCTGTCCCTTGATCGAAAACAGGGAAGCTGGCTTTACTTCGTGAGTTTTTCTCTCAAGAAAACCAACTGCTCATGTGCATGTAGGTATCGGTGTGCATTAAGCGCCAAGGCGATGTGAGGTGCAGTGCACATTATTAAAGGCACAGTCCTTCCCGGGGCGGAAACGGATTCGTTCCTCATCTCAGATGTGGCCAGGCTTTTACATAGGATACGGTAACCCCTCAACTTGGACACATACCCAGACTCATGTGTGCAGGGCGACATTGTTTTACGAATGAATTCCACAGATTGCCACGCGTGTGCATTTAGAAATCCATTGGTGGAAAAGTCCAACTCTGCATAAAAAGCATGCAAGCCGTTGAATATTGGTACTTGTCATCATTTTCACGAGTTTTCATTCACAAACACCTGGTAAATAAATCTCATGTTCCCCATGCAATAACTCGAGGTGGTGAATGGGTTTGAGCTTTCATGTGAAACGTGGATTGTCAAAGTAAAAGCCAATCAGGCTGATTGTGTGATGTGTGGAACCATCGTGGCTTTGGATTTGTGTTTCCGAGGACAACGATTGTAAGCATTCACTCTCAAAGACCCAATCAATGTTGATAATTACCGCGGAGACTCATGGTCAATTTGCAACTTATCTCTGTAATCGCAAAATCCACAACAAAAAGTCATAAACACTTAAAAGAAAAGAAATATGCTCAACACTTACCGAATTCACAGGTATGATCGCAGCTCTGTACATTTTCAGACTGGAAGAAAAGCGTCAACAAGCTACGTTTGACGTCACATACAAGTGTGACGTGTTATCTCGTGCTACTGTGACGATGCTTTGTGGCCCGGAGTTGGATTCTAAAAATTCGTCTCCCTGTGGGTTATTGTGCATTTTGTTGCACAACCAAAATGATGACAAAAACGGTGTTTGGTAGCTTGTCGTCAGACCAGCACTTTGTTGTTGGTCCTCGGGGAGCATATCGCCTTTTGTCTCATATTTATCAACCGCGGCCTTCGGCCTTGGTCGATAAAGATGAAACAAAAGACGATATGGTCCCCTCGGACCAACAAAAAAGCTGGTCTGTCAACAAGCCACCAACATCTTATAATGTCCAAGTGGAGGGCTGGACATATCCACCAATAACAGAGCCAGGTTTGAGCTGGTCAGTCGAATCCTTAACACGGGAAGGAGTGTGCGTTTAAGCATAGCCGGAAACCGGCACTGCATAATAAAGCACTGCCTTCTCGCCACAAATTAAACAAGTTCCAACATATTTTCAGGAAAATATCTAAGGTTTGCAAGTTTGTAAAATAACTGCATAAAACCAAAGTGTATGCTTATCAAAGTCAATATCAGTCGAAATTCCACTCAAAACGATGTTCAGGTATATTTATTTCTTCATTTCTTATATATAACACGTGCAAACGCCAAAATCTAATACGAAATGCAAAAGAGAGAGATATAGATAAGCTGAATGAAATAAACAACCATGCCGTGTGTTTGATTTGTCTGAAACTCATTTGTTTTTCCTCCAGAGAAATTAGCAAAAGTTTAACATGAAAGCCACATTCTTGCCTGTAACGATTTAAACCAAATGAGTATGACTTCTTCAAACGACCGAATAAGTTTTCGAGAAAAAAAAATGGAACAGACAGAAATAAGACCTACCAACCGACAATTGCAAGGAAAAAGGTTAATGCTGTCAAGTCTGTGGACTCCTGTCGTTGTTCAAATAGACTTCCCATAATAATACAGTGTGTTCGTTGGCACATAAACTGCAATGCCAAATATAATTCCAGAAGTAGTGTGTCTAAACGTTCAAGTAAGTAGCTGTGATAGACCGCCATGATATTATGTGGCCTTTGGGTTTACCTGTACGGTTTTGGAACAGTATTTGTCGGAAGACGCTAGGCCACACATTACAAACATTGATATATTGCGTGTGAGAAACAAAAGACCACATATGAGAATGAAATAAGAAAGAAAGAAAGAAAGAAACAGAAAGAGGAATAAAGACAGAGAGACATAGACAGACAGATAGACATATAGACCGACAGACAGAAGGAAAACATGAGGTGGAAAAAAAAGAAACGAAGACAATTAAAAACCAAGAAAGAAACTAACAAAGAAGGCAGCGCAAAAAACGCAAACAGAAAACAAAAGAAAATAAGAAGAGAAAGGAAAATAGATCAGACAAAAATTGTCCTTTAAAAGAGCTGAACACACGTTGCGTGGACAATCAAACATCTCATCAAACCATAATATAACCCTATGACCCCTGAAACAAAAATAGAATCAGCCCACACGCGCCCTCTCACGGGCATGAGGGAAAAAACGCACGTCACCAAAAAGCAAAAAACAAAGTCTTGAAAATTCACTGAACAAAAAGCAGAAGCCTCTCGAAACTTAATTCTATTTCAACGGGTTCTTTTCCACTTCTCCTATTCTCACTAAATCTAATGAATTCAAGTCGGCGACTTCATTAAGAGGCAGAAACTGCACGTTTCTTGCAGTCAGGTTGGCGAAGACGAGAAAAAGTCCACTGCATTAAGAATTAATTATTTGGCCATGCAGAGAATAAAAACCCGAATAGGCAAGCCATCGAGGAGTCGCACATATCGAGAGAAAAAAAGGTGTCGTTCGACGACTACGTGAAGTGCAAGTCGAGAAATGCTTCAGCCAGAAAAAAATGGGGAAAAAAGAAGAAAGATACTGAAGCAAGAACTTGAGCGGCGGAGATGTCAAAATATTGCACTGCAAAAAATAAAACGGCGATGGTGGTGGCAATGTTGGTGTTGTAGTCGATGTCGAAGTCGTCATCCTTGTCGTCGGCGGCGTTGAAGTTGTTGTTGAGAATGTTCTTGTTTTGCGCAAGAAATTAAATTAGGCTTCGTAACGTTCTTGCAAAAAAAAGGTCGGTAGGTCAAACTCAGCAAGGTCAATATGTCAACCGCACAAAATAATGTGAAAGGGTAACAGGGCGTGGTGTACGTCAACCTAGCTAAAGTCAACTGGTTCACAAAATTAATGACACCGTTAATGGAACCTTAATTTACCGCGATTTGGGGAATATGAGGTGAAATGCATGTAGGTATTAAAAGCTACTAGGTCAGTCGCATCGTTGGGAGACACAGTCATTCAGCTCAATGTCAACCATGTCAACAACATGAAAAGCAACAGGCGTGTAGGTCCAGCCGCCTGTACGGGTTCTACCAAGGTAAAACTCCAGCTTGGTGTTCCGAGTTAGCTCCCTCCGTCCACAGTTAGCCAGTCATGCAATTACGTCCCTTGAACATGAAAGAAGGTTCACGGAATGGTGGCTGTCCTTTGACCGTGAAATAACGTTCACGGAATAAATTTCCAAGTAAAAATGTTCGCTTTTCATCACGGCTTATTTTGCTTTTCAAAGTAAGAACAGACGACCTGTCTGCAAAGTTAAGGAACTCGCAATGGCTTACTCTAATCTTGGACACTTAACTTACATGTCCCGCTTTTGGTCCTGAAGTCAAGAAGGACTTTTCTTTATTTAGTGTTTAACGTCGTTTTCAACCACGAAGGTTAAATCGCGACGGGGAAAGGGGGGAGATGGGATAGAGCCACTTGTCAATTGTTTCTTGTTCACAAAAGCACTAATCAAAAATTTTCTCCAGGGGCTTGCAACGTAGTACAATATATGACCTTACTGGGAGAATGCAAGTTTCCAGTACAAAGGACTTAACATTTCTTACAGACTGCTTGACTAAAATCTTTACAAAAATTGACTATATTCTATACAAGAAACACTTAACAAGGGTAAAAGGAGAAACAGAATCCGTTAGTCGCCTCTTACGACATGCTGGGGAGCATCGGGTAAATTCTTCCCCCTAACCCGCGGGGGGAAACATCCTGACTGATCCATGTAAACAATGACAATTAGTTGAGGAATTCTTTTCACGAAATGCCACTAATGTCCGCTCAAACATTAATTCATAAAAATGACCACTAATCACAGACAGCACTACGGTTGTTGATTCACGGTATGTGTCAAAGTAGAGGTATGGTGTTACCATATGAAAACACCAGGACAGATGTAAGGTGCTGGCCCAAGTCGTGCAAAGGGCAAGGACTGTGTCTTTGGACGTTCAGTCTGACCAAGGACCGTTAGTAGGGCAAAGACTGTACTCCTGCTGCGGTGAGGACTGGTGCAGTCATTGTCTAAAGGGGCTATTTGTGACCCTCCACCACGAAATGAGTCGCATGTCACCTCGCGCGGTTCTGCGCTAGGCTTAATATAAGTCCGGGGAGTGTCTGGTAACAGTGTGAGGGTCACCTTCGTCACAGGCCAATAACTCAAACAGTTTTCGCTCTTTTCTAAAACGGTTTTCACCACTGGATAGAGCATAAAAAACTCTTTAGGAAAATATAAAACATATGAAAATCATGCAAAGGTGACATGCGACTCATTGTCACAAGCGCCTGTTGTATGGAAAGACCGACAGAAAGCGCCTGTGTTTGGTGTTTGGGCGTTACTGCCTGGTGGTGCGCTATATGGTTTTTCTCGTGCTTTTCGTAATTTACGTTATGATGTTTGTGAACTGTGTTTATTTGATGTATGAATTTAGAAACTGGGGAATAATACTTCATTCGGAGAAGGCTTGCGTTCCAAGCAGCGAATCCAGCTACAGCAGCTGTAGGTTCGGTTTCAGAGACCGGACTGGGGAAGGGCATAATGATTTGTCTTGTACATGCGGCCGAGATGCGGTGAGTCTTTATTTGTAATATATGCATCGGAGTTATAGGAAATAACTTTAGGGACATGTAGTTTGTTACTTTGATATACATAATAATTATATGCATACTTCCGAGTCGAGTCCGAGTCGACCGGCCGTTTGTTTGTTGTTTGTTTGTTTGTTGTTTGTTTGCTTGTCTGCAAGTGCAGTATAATGGGTTTCTATTGTATACTTGTTGTACTTTGCCTATGATAGTTATGATTATATTTAAGAAATATTGTTAAATCGTGTTGTTAATATATTGATGCTAGTAGCTAGTTTGAACACTAATTTGAATATGTTTAAATGGTTGCCAGCATGAGTGATTTGGGTATATGAGTGTGTGAATCAGTATTGCCATTGTCCATATAATCCTGCTTGGAGTTATTGGCATAAGACGGGCCGGGTAAAGGGTAGCGTGATGTTGACTGTGAAACTAACTCTACGCATATTTCAGGTCGTCCTGTTGTTTACCTGAAGGCTGAAACAATCAAGTTCTGGTGTCAACTTTAACCGGAAGATGACATTTCACTCACATCTACATCTACGTCTGCGCAGTCTTCTGCTTCACCTTTAACTCAGTGTCGTCCTACTACCGTCATTCTATCGTCTACGTCTACATCGTCGGGATTTCTATCTACTGCTGGACTCAGTTGGTTACTTGAGTATTACCCTTATTACCTAGCTCGATAAATAAGCCATTTACTCCAGCAGGTCATTAACTTTAAAGTGTGCGTGTGTGTATGTGTTATAAATATGTTTATAAGTGAACAATAATATTTCCTCTTATACTACAATTTGTGTTTGTGGAACTTTAGTATGCAAGATTCTTATTGAGTCGGTGGTTGACTGGCTGCGCACGTGTGTGATGCATGTGTGTGTGTGACAAATGGGGGCTCGTCCGGGAAAGTTATAAGTTCAAGGTCACCTTAGAATTTTGCTAAATAAGTTCTGTGTTGTAATGTGTTGTGTTGTACTTACATAAATGTGTATTGATATGTGTATGTGAGTTACGTTGTAATTCTGATAAAATGTTTACAATTTGAAGTATATCTTTTTCAACGTTTCTTTGTAAAGCTGCACTAACAGTTCAGTTTGGCGACTTAGGAAATTTGGATAGGTGTTGATATTTCATGATTACTACTGGTGTTTTCAAAGTTAAGAGGTTCTTTAAGCAAGGCTTGTTGGTCTGACTTCATCATGTCTACTCCAGCCAGAACAATTGGTACTCCTAGAAATGCTGCTTTGGCTAGTCTTACTACTCCTGGTCGCGGCGATCAAGTACATTCTGCTGAAGTTGGTATCGATGTCACTAATCTGGACTCTGAACATGAACTTCTTGCCGCCAAGGGACGCGCTCTTGGGATTCGTTCGGGCAGTTCGTTGGCTCGTTATGTGCAGGAAGAACAGCTGAGTCAAGTTCAGATTCGGAAGCAGTTAGCTGAACAGAAGCTGACAGAAGAAGAAGCCAGGATGAGACAAGAAGAAGCCAGGATGAGACAGGAAGAAGCCAGGAGGAAACAGAAACGAGAAGAGGAAGAAGCCAGGATGAGACAAGAAGAAGCCAGGAGAAAACAGGAACGAGAAGAGGAAGAAGCCAGGAGAAAACGGGAACGAGAAGAGGAAGAAGCCAGGAGAAAACAGGAACGAGAAGAGGAAGAAGCCAGGATGAGACAAGAAGAAGCCAGGAGAAAACGGGAACGAGAAGAGGAAGAAGCCAGGAGAAAACGGGAACGAGAGGGGGAGGAACAAAGACGACGCCAGCGACTCTATGAACTCGAAGAAGCTAAACTTGTAGCTGAACTAGAAAGAGCGCAGAGTGCTGCTGCTGCCCCTGCTCCTATTGCCCACGATCCCGCCATCCAACCGGTTAGGCTAAAAATAGACAAATTCGATGAAACCAAAGAGGAACTTGACACTTTTTTGGGACGCTTTGAACGTGCTGCCACACTTAGCGGGTGGAATGGAGAAACATGGGGAGCGCGCTTAGGTACTCTACTAACTGGATTTGCAGCTGACGTCTACTTAGAGCTACCCCTTGAAAACGCTTCAAACTACGATGTGGTCGTGGAATCCCTTAGGTCATCGTTTAGATGGACGGCGGATGCATACCGATCGAAGTTTCGTCAAGCTACTAAGAACGAAGCAGAAACCTTTAACCAATATGCGACCAGACTACGCATATGGTTTGAACGCTGGCGGAAGAGCGCCAAGAAAGCTGAAACATATGAAGACTTGAGGGATCTCATACTTACAGAACATCTCATGGATAGAATCTCAGGTGATTTGGGAGAATTTATTCGTCAGAATAACCCGGCTAATTTGCAAGCCACCGCAGAGTTGGCAGAATGTTATGCTGCTTCAAAGAGAGCAAGGAAAAATCCAGTCACGGTGACTGGTCGAGCTGGAGGAAACGAGGACTCTGACAGTCCGAAGAAGAACGCACCACCGATCTACTCTAACCCTCAAGGTCAAAGGGGCAAATGTTTCAACTGCGGCCAGGAAGGACATAAACGAAGGAATTGTCCGCGTCCTGCACGTTCTACGAATGTGAGATCTGTGACGACTACAGAATCGAATTCAACCATGAAGGAGTTGCCTGCCCTTTGCGGTCCTTGTGGGAAACTGTCTTATACTCCCCTGTGTACAGTGACGGTAAACGGAGCACAAGTCTCGGCTTTGCGTGACACAGGAGCAGATGGACTGGTGATCGACTCGACCTTGGTCAAGGACTGCGATCTTATGCGGGAAGGACAAACTATCCGACTTGCGGCGGGGAATGTTGAACAAAAGTGTCCCACCACTGTCATTCATCTCGAGTCACCTTTTTTCTCAGGAGAAGCTGTTGCCATTGTTGCCGATCAACTGACTTACCCCGTATTGATCGGAAACAGGATCATCCGTCCAGGCGGAGAAGCTCTCGAAGTACCAGTGTACAAGGCGGAAGCACAGCCGCTGAAGACTGCAGTCGTTACCAGGTCCCAACACTCGAGAGACAAAGAAGCACCCAAAAGCTTGAAAATGACAGATTCTGGTCTTGGAGATGTGACACGGGAAGATTTGATCAGACTTCAGAACCAGGACCCAACTTTGTCACGGATGAGAGAACTAGCACGAGGTAGTGATCCTGCTCCCTGTGGAAAACGTGGACAAGTTCAGTTTATTTGGAAGAGAGGAATTCTGCAGAGACGTTTCATCACGACTGACGGAACATATAGCCAGGTGGTGATTCCCGAATCTCTGAGAGCCGGAGTTCTCAGTCTCTCGCACGATGTTCCGATGGCTGGCCATTTAGGGACCAGGAAAACTCAAGATCGACTAAGGCAGTCTTTCTACTGGCCCAGAATGGGCGGGGACATCCGTCGTTACGTACAATCATGTGATGCATGTCAAAGAGCTTTGCCGAAAGGAAAAATACACAAAGTTCCCTTTGGGAAGATACCACTCATCGATTGTCCAACCGAGTGGAGTGGACAGACCACTGTTAGGAAGCATACCAGACTTTTCGGCAGATGTTAAGTCAACGTCCTGTCATCCGAGTTCCGGATCTATCTCTACCGTTTGTACTCCAAACAGTCGCATTGTTCAAGATGATGGACATGAAACTAATACTTAGTTCAGTCTGAGTAGGGGGGTGTGTCACAAGCGCCTGTTGTATGGAAAAGACCGACAGAAAGCGCCTGTGTTTGGTGTTTGGGCGTTACTGCCTGGTGGTGCGCTATATGGTTTTTCTCGTGCTTTTCGTAATTTACGTTATGATGTTTGTGAACTGTGTTTATTTGATGTATGAATTTAGAAACTGGGGAATAATACTTCATTCGGAGAAGGCTTGCGTTCCAAGCAGCGAATCCAGCTACAGCAGCTGTAGGTTCGGTTTCAGAGACCGGACTGGGGAAGGGCATAATGATTTGTCTTGTACATGCGGCCGAGATGCGGTGAGTCTTTATTTGTAATATATGCATCGGAGTTATAGGAAATAACTTTAGGGACATGTAGTTTGTTACTTTGATATACATAATAATTATATGCATACTTCCGAGTCGAGTCCGAGTCGACCGGCCGTTTGTTTGTTGTTTGTTTGTTTGTTGTTTGTTTGCTTGTCTGCAAGTGCAGTATAATGGGTTTCTATTGTATACTTGTTGTACTTTGCCTATGATAGTTATGATTATATTTAAGAAATATTGTTAAATCGTGTTGTTAATATATTGATGCTAGTAGCTAGTTTGAACACTAATTTGAATATGTTTAAATGGTTGCCAGCATGAGTGATTTGGGTATATGAGTGTGTGAATCAGTATTGCCATTGTCCATATAATCCTGCTTGGAGTTATTGGCATAAGACGGGCCGGGTAAAGGGTAGCGTGATGTTGACTGTGAAACTAACTCTACGCATATTTCAGGTCGTCCTGTTGTTTACCTGAAGGCTGAAACAATCAAGTTCTGGTGTCAACTTTAACCGGAAGATGACATTTCACTCACATCTACATCTACGTCTGCGCAGTCTTCTGCTTCACCTTTAACTCAGTGTCGTCCTACTACCGTCATTCTATCGTCTACGTCTACATCGTCGGGATTTCTATCTACTGCTGGACTCAGTTGGTTACTTGAGTATTACCCTTATTACCTAGCTCGATAAATAAGCCATTTACTCCAGCAGGTCATTAACTTTAAAGTGTGCGTGTGTGTATGTGTTATAAATATGTTTATAAGTGAACAATAATATTTCCTCTTATACTACAATTTGTGTTTGTGGAACTTTAGTATGCAAGATTCTTATTGAGTCGGTGGTTGACTGGCTGCGCACGTGTGTGATGCATGTGTGTGTGTGACACTCATTCCGTGGTGGAGGGTCACAACATTTTGTGCAAACCGAAGTGGCTCGATCTAAGAATTGTACTGTGCTGTCATCACTGAAGTAAGAGATCATACATAAAACTGACCAGTTATTCAGTGACACTCTTACGCTGTGGGAAACAACATTAATTTTTTTTACCAAGCAAGAGTCATGAAAAAAGAACAAGTCGCGTAAGGCGAAAATACAATATTTAGTCAAGTAGCTGTCGAACTCACAGAATGAAACTGAACGCAATGCCATTTTTCAGCAAGACCGTATACTCGTAGCATCGTCAGTCCACCGCTCATGGCAAAGGCAGTGAAATTGACAAGAAGAGCGGGGTAGTAGTTGCGCTAAGAAGGATAGCACGCTTTTCTGTACCTCTCTTTGTTTTAACTTTCTGAGCGTATTTTTAATCCAACCATATCATATCTATATGTTTTTGGAATCAGGAACCGACAAGAAATAAGATGAAAGTGTTTTTAAATTGATTTGGACAATTTAATTTTGATGATAATTTTTATATATTTAATTTTCAGAGCTTGTTTTTAATCCGAATATAACATATTTATATGTTTTTGGAATCAGCAAATGATGGAGAATAAGATAAACGTAAATTTGGATCGTTTTATAATTTTTTTTTTTTTTTACAATTTTCAGATTTTTAATGACCAAAGTCATCAGTTAATTTTTAAGCCACCAAGCTGAAATGCAATACCGAAGTCCGGGCTTCGTCGAAGATTACTTGACCAAAATTTCAACCAATTTGGTTGAAAAATGAGGGCGTGACAGTGCCGCCTCAACTTTCACAAAAAGCCGGATATGACGTCATCAAAGACATTTATCAAAAAAATGAAAAAAAATGTTCGGGGATTTCATACCCAGGAACTCTCATGTCAAATTTCATAAAGATCGGTCCAGTAGTTTAGTCTGAATCGCTCTACACACACACACACACACACACACACACACACACACACACACACACACACACACACACACACACACACACACACGCACATACACCACGACCCTCGTTTCGATTCCCCCTCGATGTTAAAATATTTAGTCAAAACTTGACTAAATATAAAAAGAGAGAAAGGGAGAGAGAGAGCATATGGAGAACGGACGAACGAACGAACGAACTTTATTACTCAAGGATGGAGATTTAAGGCTCACGCCTGGTTTTACAATCTGTCCCTGCTGAAACAGACATAAAGATGGAGACAATAAAAATTTAAAAAAAGGTCAATATCAACCGATACGAGAAACGAGAGAGAGAAAGAGAGAGAGACAGAGACAGAGAGAGAGAAAGAGAGACAGAGACAGAGAGAGACAGAGAGAGCGATAGAGAGATGAAGGAAGAAGGATGAGGGAGAGAGGGAGAAAGACCCGACTAGCTTTGGGAAACAACACTGACACATCTTCCCTGTCTCTCAAAGACAACAGGGGGGAGGGCAGGGAGTTCTCCAACAATAGTGGTTGTGTCTTATTCCCCTCTCTTCCCTAGCGGATTAAACACAGCCATGCGGGCAAGGAACAAATGAATCTTCCTCCCCCCCCCCCCCCCCCATCACCCTTCAAAATGAATCTTACCCCAATCATCACCACCTCCCCCCCCCCCCCCCCATCACCCTTCCAAATGAATCTTACCCCAATCATCACCACCTCCCACCCCTGCTCCTTCTATGCCTTCGTTCTGCTATCCAATTGAAAACACAGAGAGTTCTTCCGCCTTACAGAGGATCGCGCGATGCTAAGTAACTGTGAAGCGAGGCTTTAATGAAGTTGCCCGCTTTTTTTCGGAGGACTATTGCGACAGGCTTTAGTCTTCTACCTCGCAATCAAATTTGGCCTCAGCGCGTGAGGCGAGGATTGCCGCCATTATCTGCTGATGAGCGCCCAGATCGAGGCTACTATAAAGGGGAGGCGACGCGCTCGGGCCTCGGTCAGAGTGACCTAATCTTGACTTTTGATGACACGACTGAGGAGTTATTTGGTTGAATAATTCATTCCTGGAAGGCAGGCGCAGAAGAGGGTAGATTTTTTTCAGTAGGAGGTTGGGGCGGGGGTGGGGGGGGGGGGGAGGTAGGATGAGGCTCGTGTGTTGTTTTTGGTTTTAAAAGGGAAAGACATCCACTGCAGATAATTCTTCACACACCCTTTCCGAGATTATCACGCTTTGCTCCTTGGCGCTCTCGGACTCTGTAATAACATGCCCCGTTCTTTGCTGCTCCATTAGCTATGTAGGGCTCGTGGCCTGCAGAGCTTGAAGACGCAAGTCGCAGCCACTGTGTCATTCTGTCTGTGAGTGTATGTGTGTGAGGGTAGGGTTTGTGTGTGTGTGTGTGTGTGTGTGTGTGTGTGTGTGTGTGTGTGTATGTGTGTGGGGAAGGTGCGTACGTGTGTGTGTATGGGTATGCATCGTGTGGGTGTCACAGTGTGTGTGTGTGTGTGTGTGTGTGTGTCTGTCTGTCTGTCTGTCTGTCTGTCTGTCTGCCTGTCTATCTGTCTGTGCGTCTGTCTGTCTGTCTGTCTGTAAGTCTGTCTGTCTGTCTGTAAGTCTGTCCGTCCGTGCCTGTGTGTGATGTATTCGAGCGTACATTCTATATCTGGCATAGAAGACGATGTTCATGTTACCTGAGTCACTTAGGCTTCGGGGACAACTACCGGGGACAAAACATCAGCAGACGAATGATACAGAGAGTACATTTTCATTGTGATCAGTTCTTGAGTAACTGAGTTCGTAAGTGTTTATCATTAACACGGATGCTGCAAAACATATTTTCAGCGTTGCCATGCCTAGCTCTGTTATGTGGAAGGCAATCCTCTCGTTATCTATATTTTCCTCACAAACAAATCCTGTAGTTCCATGCATATGAAGGCAAGGCGAGCTAGAAAGTCTTACCGGGCGAACTATCACAAAAGTTACATAACCACTACAAAATCGTCGCGATATAACCTTCGTGGTTGAAAACGACGTTAAACACCAAATAAAGAAAGAACCACTACAAAATAAAATCCAAGAACAAAAGGAGAAAGGGGAAAAGAATACAGAAAGTCCCGAGCAACAAAAAGGATGGATAAGCAGCTCCACCAAACGACGACAGCCGTGGCTTCCTGTCAAACGTTCGGTAACTCGTACGTCACAGGGCCAAGGCTTGTCTCCCTTTATCTCCCTAATCCAGTGCAAGAGTCGCAGAGCAGAGAGAGAGAAGAACAAGAGGGGAGGCGGGCCAGGGGAAAGCACAGGAGCTTGTAACAAAATGCCTGGCAGTGGCCGGTCGATCGAAGAATTCTTCTGCTCAGCCTTAGTGTACAGTAGTATTACTACCATACCAAAGTTAAGGAGTATATTACTACGATAGGAAGGCGTAGGAGAAGGATACTTCGATTGACAGGCCCCGGCCAGGCACTTTGATGCAAAATCCTGTGGGTGGAAAGAGAAGTGATGCTCTGCAGAGTCCCTGAGCAAACACAAGAACAGGGAAAAGGGACGCACTTCATTTCTGATTTAACGAGCATACAACAAGAGAAGGCTAGGAGAAAGGGACAAAATGCAGTGCTGAATTCCTGAGCAGAAACCAGATAAACCAGAGAAGGCCGGATGGGACGTTAGGCATTGCTGAGTTGCAAAGCAGAGAGCTAGAGAAGGTATTTCCAGGGTAAGGCGAAGTAGGCTAATG
Source organism: Littorina saxatilis (assembly GCF_037325665.1). NCBI lineage: Eukaryota > Metazoa > Mollusca > Gastropoda > Littorinimorpha > Littorinidae > Littorina > Littorina saxatilis. The sequence continues at coordinate 26,772,023 of NC_090254.1, forward strand.
CAGATCAGAGCACAGGCGGAAGGTATCGTCCACTGGACTACTACTATCACAGAAAGACTACAAGGTACGTCACTCACCTTCGAGTCTTCTGTGTTCTTGGAGTAGCTTCCTGGGGAAAAATATTGTTCAAGACGGTTTGCCTCTTCTTACAGTCTGTGTAAGGTCAAATAAATACAGTTGAATGATTGTTTGAACTATATTATGTGCCTTTAGTTTTCAGCTTCCGTCCGCTGCAGTTGTTTTTAACCATCATTTGGACGAATCTTCGTTTGCGAGCCGCTAATATCCACTTTGTGTCAAATCATGTATCCGCACCGAATATGCATACCAGCGCTCATTGGTTAATAACAGGATATTCGCTGATTATTTTCCCGTGGGTAGCTTCCCTTTGCTGCACAATATTTACATATGTTTTAGACCAATGGGCGCTGGTATGCATATTCGGTGCGGATACATGATTTGACACAAAGTGGATATTAGCGGCTCGCAAACGAAGATTCGTCCAAATGGTGGTTAAAAACAACTGCAGCGGACGGAAGCTGAAAACTAAAGGCACATAATAGTTCAAAAAATCATTCAACTGTATTTATTTGACCTTACACAGACTGTAAGAAGAGGCAAACCGTCTTGAACAATATTTTTTCCCCAGGAAGCTACTCCAAGAACACAGAAGACTCGAAGGTGAGTGACAGACCTTGTAGTCTTTCTGTGATAGTAGTAGTCCAGTGGACGATACCTTCCGCCTGTGATCAGAGTCACTGAGCAGAGAGCAAGAGAAGGCGGACAATTTCAGGTTAATAAAAAAAACATGCAGTGTAGAGTCACTGAGCAATAACAAGAGAAGGAGAGCAACTTCAGGGGAAAGAGGCGTAATGCAGTGCAGAGTTACCGAGCAGAGAGAAGCAGAAGGTATTTCCAGGGTAAGGGGAAGTAATGCAGATCAGAGTCGCTGAGCAGAGAGCTAGAGAAGGCGGGTCACTTCAGGGAAAAGGAAAGTAATGCAGACTAGTAGAGAAACCAGAAAAAGGCTGAGCCAGGGGAAAGAGAAGAAATGCACTGCACAGTCGCTGAGCACAGACCAGAGAAACCAGAGAAGGCTGAACCAGGGCAAAGGGAAGTAATGCAGAGCAAAAGAGCACAGACCGAGGGGAGGAGTGGGCAACTTGAGGGGTAGAAGGGAAGTAATGCAGAGCAGGACGCTGAGCACAGACCAGAGAAGGCTGAACCAGGGCAAAGGGAAGTAATGCAGAGCAAAGAGCACAGACCGAGGGGCGGAGTGGGCAACTTGAGGGGTAGAAGGGAAGTAATGCAGAGCAGGACGCTGAGCACAGACCAGAGAAACCAAAGAAGATTGAGCCAGGGGAAAGGGAAGTAATGCAGAGCAGAGAGCACAGACCGAGGGGAGAGCGGGCAACTCGAGGGGTAGAAGGGAAGCAATGCACGTGCAGCTCGCTTGACTGTGCACGCTGCACTAAGTCCCCGAAAAGCCTCCATGGAGAAAATGTGTCCCTGCTCGTGACTGGGTGTCAAACAGAATGTGTTATTTCAGCCCCACTAATTACCTCAAGGGGGATTTCACGTCAGCCCTTCAACCCTTCGGCCGCTCGCTCGCCTCAGTCCCCGCCTTCCTTCAGGGCGGGGTGAGGTAGGGTGGGGGACCGAGTTGGTCCATCTGTGTGTGTGTGTGTGTGTGAGTGTGTGTGTGTGTGTGTGCGTGCGTGCGTGCGTGCGTGCGTGCGTGCGTGCGTGCGTGCGTGTGTGTGTGGGGAGAGGGTGTCACTCTATATCTGTGTCTCTGTCTCTTATTTTTTCTAGATCTGTCATCATCATCATCATCATCATCATCATCATCACCATCATTATTTTTGTTTGGTAACAAAGACTAACAGTAAGACGTGAACCTTTTGTTACCTGTCGTGAGTAATAAGAGTCTCTCTCTCTCTCTCTCTCTCTCTCTCTCTCTCTCTCTCTCTCTCTCTCTCTCTCTCTCTCTCTCTCTCTCTCTCACCCTTCTCCTCTTCCCACACGCACCACCATCTTCCCATTTCTCTTTCTTCATCCACGCTTCTTCTTTTTTTCTCTCTCTTTCTCCGGAGAGTCTTCACTTTCCAGGGAGATTATCAAGTCACGCTCGACATCGCCAAGAAGGACATAGCTCCGGAAAGTCCCGAAGGTAGGAAATGCCCCCTAATATATTGAAACACAAAAAATGCAGGGACACGCACAAAAAGTTGCATTAAGTTAGCAAAGGACGGAAGAAGAACAAACTTAATACAGTCACAGATTCTCCCAGCAGAGCTCCAGCTATACAGTTCAACTTTTAAACCTGAAGCGGGAAGTAGGAGTGGGCAGTGTGCTGTTGTCATTCAGTAGCCACGCGTAGAAACCTTCGCTTGTTTACCACGTTTTGCAGTGAGCGCCGAGCTTACGCTTTGAAAGGTATGGGGACTAGAAAATTGTGCAGCTTACGCCGTCTGTCGTGAGTGTGTCCAGTTCTTCAATAACTAGGATCGACTGCCGAACTACAATAATGCTCAGAGCTCACTGAACTTATTGCTATTGATGCTATCACTAGGGGTAGCAGCCCGAAATTCCTTGAAGACATTCCCCATGGACAATACGTGTGAGTATATCCAACCCGGGCCACTCAACTGCAAGACACAAAGCCGGCTTGCTGGGTTACCGAGTCCATTTTGCGACAGCGTTATACACTATCAATCATTGCATCAGGGAAGTCTAGGAATAGGTGGAGGAAGATCCAAAGTTAAAGAGAGGGTATATAGTGGAATAGGTGGACAGCGACTGTCAGAGTCATGCTGATCTAAACTAACGAAGGAAGGAAGAGAATGCTCTGCAAAAGCACGAAAATGAAGAAAATCCCAGATTAAAAGGCTACAAAACTTGTTAGCGTCTTTCTGTTTAGCCTTTTTGTATGCTTGTTTGACGATGTCGTGCGAAGGGAAGAAGCGTGGCGCCATTTTGTGCTTTATGCCAAACGATGTTGTGATCCGGGCACTCTCTTCGTTTCTGGCATGTTGCAAACGAGCAAATTCATTTCCTGGTGACATTACAAGAGGGAAGACGAGCACGTTATCCGTTCCTACCAAACCCGAAAGTCCTTTGAAAGAAATTTGCCCTTGTTTGTAAAAACACAAACAGCAGTAAAAACCAAATCAAAAGCGACCTTCTGCAACGGATTTTCACCGAATAAAAACTTTCATGATCTGAAGAAACCGCTGTGCTGACAGTCGTCGATCCAAGATTTGGAAGGAGAGATAATTATGGCGGAGAGAAAAAAGAATTTGAAATGAAAAGGACTTAGGAGTAACTACAAAACCTTGACGACAAAGATACACGCAAGACGGTAAGAAGAATTTACGACAGTGTTACGTGGCAAACGACAACTTTAAACACGCACGCACGCACGCACGCACGCAAGCACGCACACAAGCACACACACACACGCGCGCGCGCACGCACACACACACACACACACATTCCCACCCAAACACACACACACACACACACACACACACACACACACACACACACACACACACACATATATTCTTTGTATTCGAACTCCCACACATGGATGTACGCGCGAATTAAGACTCGCCGTCGCACAAGCGCAAACAACGTCGTGTTCTTACTTTAGATTCTGGGGCTATTCCTATTGATCTTCAACGTGCGCAATCAGTCCCTTCCGTGTTTCTCGCCCTTCAATTTCTGAATATTGAAATTGAACAGTCATTGCTTTTCATAGAATTACATAATTAACGAATGCGGAAAAGCAGAAAGGTGATAGAAATGCGGAACCAAGTCTCTTTGAATCTGTAAGAATGATTATAAGAACCATTGTATGAACAAAAGATGATCGTCGCAAGCTCGTATGTTCCTCTTTCTCCAAGGAAATCTGGCAATCATTTATATACTAAGACACATACAAGAACCAACTACAAATTACGAACCAATTATGATTCTGCTTTTGTGGCCATAATATTCAGTAACAGTCTGTTGTCGTTTTCGTCGCACTCATGGTGCATTATCCAAAGTCATTGAAGTGATATTGCCTGCACTTGGAAAGGTGCCCTTTCACTAAAAGACTATCTATTGCATTGCTCATTTGGTCATACCTGTGTCACATTTATTCTCTTCTTCTTCTTCTTCTTCTTCTTCTTCTTCTTCTTCTTCTTCTTCTTCTTCTTCTTCTTCTTCTTCTTCTTCTTCTTCTTCTTCTTCTTCTTCTTCTTCTTCTTCTTCTTCTTCTTCTTCTTCTTCTTCTTCTTCTTCTTCTTCTCCTCCTCCTCCTCCTCCTCCTCCTGCTCCTTCTCCTCCTCCTCCTCCTTCTTCTTCTCCTCCTCCTCCTCCTCCTCCTCCTCCTCCTCCTCCCTCCCCCTCCCCCTCCTCCTCCTCCTCCTCCTCCTCCTCCTCCTCCTCCTCCTTCTCCTTCTTCTTCTTCTTCTTCTTCTTCTCTGTTCATTGGCTGAAACTCCCACGTACACTAGTGGGATTTTTGCACGAGTAGGTTTTTGTGCGAATGATCGTTTTACTCCGCCATTTGAGCAGCCACACGCCGCTTTCGGGCGAAGTATATTATGCATGGAATGTTCGTGTTTCTATAACCCAACGAACTCTGACATGGATCACAGGATCTTTCCGTGCGCATTTGGTCTCAGGTTGTGCTTGCGGGTACACACGAAGGGGGATAAGCCACACGCAGGTATGTACAAGTTGTACATAAGTTGACCTGGGAGATCGGAAAAATCTCCTCCCCGGCTTAGCGGCCGAGATTCGAACCCACGACCTTCCGCATGGGAGGTCGGTGTTTTGATCCACTAGACCTTTGCCCCTGTCGAAGGTGTTACAAGTAATTACGTACAGCGTGATTACACAGCAGTGTCCGATCCAAGCGTCAAATTGAAAATGAACATACTCAAAATGTATTTACTAAACTTATCGCATTCTATTTTGCATTTACAATAACTTTCTTTACCCTAATAAGCAAAACAAAAATCCCGAGAGAAAAATTACAAACTACAACAAATAAAAATAACATAAAATAAAATAAAATAAAATAAAATAAAATAAAATAAAATAACTTACAATAACATTAAATTAAATTAAATAATAACATAAAATAAAATAAAATAATAACATAAAATAAAATAAAATAAAAAAACTAAGTACAAAAAATAAATAAACGTAATGACCAAAACTTGAGCATCTGCGTTTCCGTCTCCGTTGCATGTTTTCCGCAGCAATTGGAACCAAATGAGCAATTTAAACTTCGAACCTTCATGGGCGTCAACGCAGATCCGATACCGCACCAAAAGACGGGAATAAAGTGACACGATAAGTTAACAGGTGCACACCTTTTGGGGCAATAAGTCGATCATTTTGGTCGTTTCCTCTTGCAGAATCAGGACCGATAACTGCATTGAGAGCACAGGGCAGTGACAGTGAAAGTTACTGTCGCTCATCGTGCGAGACAATACATCTTTTCTTTTCTTTTCTTTTTTTCTCTCTTTCTTTCGTGTGTGTGTTGTGGTGGGTGTTTTTTTCGTTCTCCGGTTGTTTTCTTTCCTTCTTTGCTTGTTTCTCTTTCTATTCTTCCCTTACTTTTCTTTTCCCTTGACTTCAGCTATCTTCTGTTCTCTTGTTTTAGCTTCTCTTTTCTTGTCTTATCGGTCTGTCTTTCTTTTCTCTTTCTTTTCTTATTCTTTCTTTCTTTCTTTCTTTCTTTTTTTCTTATTTTTCTTCTGTCGAGCTCGAGTCAAGAACAAGCAACCGTGAGATTGTAAATACATGTGCCAGTCAAAATTACACTTATGTGATACACACGTGCATCCAAACGCATGCAGGCTCTACTAAGATGTCACCTGTTTACGCTTCAGCAAATGGCGACAGGTGACTGCCAGTATAATGGACAAAGCAATTGTGAAGGAAACACCGGTGACAACCAAAGTTTAAGACGCGTTCTGTACCGTGCCACCTCTTTTTACATTTAGTCAGGTTTTGACTAAATGTTTTAACATAGAGGGAGAATCGAGACGAGGGTCGTGGTGTATGCGTGTGTGTGTGTGTGTCTGTGTGTGTGTGTGTGTGTGTGTGTGTGTAGAGCGATTCAGACTAAACTACTGGACCGATCTTTATGAAATTTGACATGAGAGTTCCTGGGTATGAAATCCACAGAAGATTTTTTCGATAAATGTCTTTGATGACGTCATATCCGGCATTTTGTAAAAGTTGAGGCGG
>NC_090254.1:26783280-26803280 GCF_037325665.1 Littorina saxatilis
ACAACATTTATTTACTGACCAAAATTCATGCAGTCAAACACGTGCATAGAGTTGAAAATAGTCAAACTCAAGGTCAACTATCCTCTTCATTTTCTCTTTATTTTGTTTCCAAATGTATAACTGATATTATAATAGGGATTTTGACATGACCATATAATGCTACTTATATTTGTTTTTATTGCATTTGTTTTTTATAGGGAGGGGGCTTGGAAGGGGGGGGGGACAAATGCAGTCACTAGTTTCAGTAAACGAAGGGAACAAAACATCGAATGTCACACTATGTTACTGTATACACAATTTCAAGAATCAAAATTACTACTATTCACTATTCAAGAACAAAACAAAACAACAAAAAGTTAGAAAAAAACCACGTCGACCTAATGGTCTCTGTAATAGACAGTCATACAAGTAATAACGAGACATAATAAAAAAAATAATAATAATAAAAAATAATAAAAGGAACTTAGCTCATGAGCCGTTGGCTTCGTTACATCGGGAATCGAAAGGAATGACGGAAGTACACAATCAAAATGAGAAGAAAAGCTTAAAACGGAGGAACAGTTGAAAATGATGTTGGTTACACATGGTTTCCATCTTGTCCCCAATACCGAAGATGTGCACCTGTATTTATGGAACTTGCCTACCTGTGTTTTTGAGCTTCTAGAAAGTATTGGGGACCAGGTAGCTCTGTTGGTAGAGCACTGGTATTTGTGACCCGCGGGTTACGGGTTCAAATCCGGACACGGGTCAACTTTATCTGCAGATTCAAAGAAGGTGTCCGTGTCCCAGACCGTAAGAGACCTCGGTCATTCGGCCCGAAGTGCAGGTTGCTGACGGCAACTAAACACGCACACTTCTGGGTAGCACAACTCTGTTGCCGCTAGCTTTCCACTCTAGTACTAATCGTCCTGAACAACTATAATCTTCTTAGGCATAAAATGAAGTTTCTTTAATTTTTTTTAAATAACAAAAAACGTCCGACAATCGCCCCCTCAGCCAGTCTATACACAAGCAACCAATGTTTGTTTGTTTGTTTGTTTGTTTGCTTGTTTTTGTTTCTTTGATTAATTTCTTTTGGGGGGGTGTGCGGTGTTTTTTCACGAGTGTGTTCGTTCTTTCCAAGCCGTAAGACTGTTGCTGTGATCATGGGATCTTTATCGTCCGCATACGTACATACATACCGGGATGTTCGGCCATTATAAATAGTCTGCATAAAGTTGACTATTCGGAGAGAAACAAATCCTGGACGATCCCAGCGCGCTACCGGCTGGGCTATCTCTCGGCCCAATTTGGGTTTGACAAAACGAAATACTACAAAAACTGATACTGTCACATTGTGAGGATGACAACAGGCGCACAACAACAACAGCACGTGCACTCCAACGCGACAGTTGACGAGGTCATTAACAGCTGCGTTTTGATCTGTAGAGGCCGTGAGTGATCTTCTGCTTCCCACCAGAATTAATGAGAAATGGCGATCATCGTGATCTACATTTTCTGCAGAAAGGAAGGTCATTACGTGCAGGTTATTATCAATATGGAAAAAAATATAATTGCATCCACAATCAGACAATAAAGTTGTAGTGTACGTGTGGTGTGGTGTGGTGTAGTGTGGTGTGGTGTGGTGTGTGTCTCGTCTCGTCTCGTCTCGTCTCGTCTCGTCTTGCATTGCATTGCATTGCATTGTGCTGTACCGTATTTTATTTTATTTTATTTTATTTTATTTTATTGCATTGCATTGCATTGCATTGCATTGCATTGCATTGCATTGTATTGTATTGTATTGTATTGTATTCGTATTGTATTTGTATTGTATTTGTATTGTATTTGTATTGTGTTTGTATTGTATTTGTATTGTATTTGCATTTGTATGGTATGGTATGGTATGGTTTGGTATGGTTTGTTATGGTATGGTATGGTATGGTATGGTATGGTATGGTATTGTATTGTATGGTATGGTATGGTGTGGTGTGGTGTGGTATATGGTATTGTATTGTATTGTATTGTATTGTATTGTATTGAGCTTTATTCTCACGACAGAATTTAGATATTGGATTGTGAACTTTCCCGGGTTAACTAATGGTGAGCAGAACTATGCCTATGGTTTAAAAACGCCTACTTTGTATTGCTGATCGTGATGAAAAAATTCCCACAAATCTTTCCATTATCCTCTCTCAAATGCAGACCACCAAACCCGGTCGATTTATCACTTTGTTCTAGCTTCATTCAGGAACATTTGAAATGACTGTTTACTGTATCGTATCAAGTAAATTACACTCAGGTTCAGAATTGATTTCAACAGAGAGTGCATTGAAGATGGTGAATTTTGTCATTAACTAAACATAGTTAAACAAAATGTTCAAGTAGTTTTTCTCTATAGTAAAGGCTTCAACCATGTCAGTAACCCAGAAGGGAAAAAAACATATAGACGCGTATTGTGACTGCCATGACAATAATTAGGTCATGGTTGGTTGGTAGCTCAGGAGTGACTTGGGCCAAACAAAAATATATGTTGGTTTAGGGTAACCCGACCGTCTCTTTTTTTCCCGCTGACCCTAAAACTTGTTTTTTATTTCTAACAAAAATCACACAAAAACAACCTCTGGCACATTTTGCCAACCATACCGAGATTAACAATATAAAATAAAATGTTTTTAAAAAGCCGACCTACCGACCCTATTTTTTGGGGTCATATTACCCTAAACCAACATATATTTTTGTTTGGCCTTAAGAAGCGTTCTGCACGATTGTAAACGACTCCAAGCACGTCGATTGGCCATCTCATGTGACGGCAGAAATGACCATCAGCCGAACGCAACATTTGGAGGTTATCTACTGTCCAAGGCAGACACAAAATGCATAAAACATTTTAATGGTGCAAACACTGAAAGCCAAATTAACGCAGGAAAAATGTGTCTGACCGTATCGATAAGGATGGGCAGATATTGTTCAGATACTGTTCATATCTTATACGGACAGGGGCTTGCGTTGCCCTATCAAATCTTGAATATTTAATGTAAAGCAGCTGCACTGTGGTTATGTGCGGTGCACAATAGCTAACACGTTATGCCTTCTCCAAAGTATCCCCCGCCTGCCCACCCCGGCCCCCCCACCCCGCCCCCGCCCCCGCCCCCACTCTGTCGCAGACAGATCGCTATCATTTCTCCCACCAATCTTCGAATCTGCTGCACGAGTAACACAAAAAACACAAGTTTGAGTCGTCACAATTTTCTTTTCGCAAAATCGAACAGAAAAGTAAAAAATAAAAATAAAAAGCCAAAAAGCATCTGAGCCATCTCACACACACACCTACAACTTTGCAATGTAAATCAGCACAGTAGGCTCAGCGGACCCTCTGTAATTTTCTCCTGATGAAGGGTTAGGCCAGTCATGTAATTACAACGGGGCATGCGCGACATCAAATTTTGAGCGGCCTCAAATCGAGCGGACAGCATTCTTGCAGAAGCGTGCATCAGTGCTTCCGATGTCGCACGACACAATCTGTTCAAGATCACTCCACACGGTTTGACAACAAGTCAGAACAAAATCGTTAGACATTATACTCCTGTTTTGTCTTTCGATTTGAAACCAATTGTTATTCATGTACGCAGATTACGACACAGCATCGCATTCTGTAAAGAGCAAACGTTAACGAATTTCATTTAGTGCTTGAGTGGCATTGTTCGCTTTGCATGGCGTGGCAATTATAAAGACATACATGCAAACGTCCGCCATCCTAAAACAGACTACATGAAACTCTAAACAAGACGAGGAATAGAGAAAATTTCTTCAGTAAAACAAAAACTTTGTGTGTGTTCGTGTCTTTGTTTGTTTGTTTGCCTGGTTTGTTGGTTGGGTGGGTGGCTTGTTAGTTGGTGACTTGGTTGCTTGTGTGATTGCTTGCTTGCTTGCGTTCTAGTGTGCTTGCTTCATAGTTTATTATTTGTTCACTCGTTGAAATGTGTGTTTGTTTCTTTGTTTGTTTGTTTGTTTGTATTCCCTAATACGTGTGCAAACAAATTGAGTGTTCAGTTTGCGCTTTTTTTCGATTTACGACAATAAACTTCTTAGTTGAGTAGTTAAAGGGATTCTTTCCAGAACAAATACGGTTATGGAGAAATTTGAGACATAGGAAAGGAATTGAGAACTGTCGAGTTGGTATGTCAAAATAGCTTAGTTCATTACAGAGTTCCTTTTGTTGGGTAAATGAAACTTCAAAGTATCGTGTTGGAGACGGCTTACAAAAAGCTTCCAGACAGATAACAAAACATTGAAACTTAAACGCTGGGATTAGTCTTTTTCGGAGAAGGTTTCCATTTCAGCGCCTTGTACCTATGGGGGAAAACCTCTGATAAAAACGTACTGGTTTTTTTTTCTTTGTCTGAAATTCAGATGTGTGGGTGAGTTGTTTTTGTTAAGGTTAAAAGAATATAATGGACCAAGAACTTTTTCCAATCACCCAAAGAGCTATACAGTTTCGTTTGGGGGTTGTAATTCTGTCACTACACACCAGGAATACCTTAAAATTAGTGTTTAAACGCTTATTTTTTTAAATTACAAGCGACTGTGTATGGGTTATGTTTCGACACGGTCATTTCTCCGCAAGTTCTTCAACCGCACCGCGGCATTATTTTGATTTTCGTCATAATGTCCGCCTCAAAGAAGAGCGGGCCGTATTTCTAGCTAGAGGTACTGATTTGAACTCGCAAAAAGATCGACAGAGTTCTATCTGGGGTAAATAAAATTATTGGTGACACCACACACAAGGAATGCCTTAGAATTAGAATCTGAACGTTCTATTATAAAAATCAAAATACTGTGTTGGGTGATCTTTCGAGACAGTGTATTGGACAGTGTGATTGTTTACACTGTCGTATGCGTTTTACCACCGCACAACATCGAATGAGTGTTCTCTTGCTAGATCACATATTTAACTTAATGAATCCAACGGTGTTAATTTGCCTTGGCGAATGCGAACCCATCTGCACTGAATAACTTGTCATGACGGAAGGAGGTCCAACTATTTGATACAGGAGATGTTGCGACAACTGTTCGCCGAATAAAATTCATTTCATTAATTAGCATAGCAAATACAGACAAAAGTGGAGTACAGGGGGGATATGATATTTCAGCAGATATGATTGTCACACTTCTAATTATTGTTATATTTTATCTTTCTGGGTATGCTCTAGGGGGTTACGAAGCATATTTTGATTATTATATTTATATTTGGAGTTCGGGACATTTCTTTGTTATAACCGTCAAACTTTAGGGTAACCCCTGCAAAATTATTTTTTGAAATAATCTGGTTATGACTGTAATACATTGGCAACAAAATCCTTTTGTAATCCCCCAGAATGTTATATTCTGCACAAACTGCACAAAAAAATTATTGCTCCACCTAAATTACAGCCAGAGAAATCGCAACACCCCAGATGCAACTGCCACAAAAATGGCTGAAATGAGAAAAACGACGTTGAAGATAGAACTATTCAAAGATTGTCTTCATTGACACATACATATGACACTTTTGACAAAAACACAGACACACATGCATTTTATAGGTATGTTATGGAACCAGTATCTGCCAAAATATCAAAAAAAGGTTTTTGAACAATTTGATCAATTTTGCACTGGCCCACCTGCCCTTAACCTGCCTGTTTGAATTCCTTCTACTTATTTATTTAGTCACTCAGTGATTCAGTCATTTAGCCATTTACATCTCGTGGATACATTATCCGATCTGACATGATAACAATGTGTGGAGGTGTTCTAAAGCTTACACTTACTTTTTACTTTAATGTTTACATTGGAACACGTACACTGTGTTCACCATGCGCCACACTTCCTTACAATTCACACTGTGTTTCTTCTTCAGCGTTCCAGAATTTTCTGATTACGTGTAACCTTGTTTGCCCGTTTGGTTCCCCACACTATACTCTGAGAGCATAGTCAGCTTCACTCCGCTTTCGTTGAGTAGGCATGCTGGGTAATTTCGTGTTTTTATAACCCACCGAACTCCGACATGGATTACAGGATCTTTTCCGTGCGCACTTGGTCTTGTGCTTGCGTGTACACACGAAGGGGGTTAAGTCACTAGCAGGTCTGCACATAAGTTGACCTGGGAGATCGGAAAAATCTCCACTCTTAACCCACCAGGCGGCAGCGACCGGGATTCGAACTCACGACCTCCCGATTAGGAGGCCGACGTCTTACCACCACGCCACTGCGCCCGTCACACTGTGTTTAAATATGGTTACAGTGAGCGTGTTCCAAATTTTTTAATTAAATTTAAATATGTTTTTAATTCATTTCTTTATTCATCTGGTTATGTATTTCTTTGTTTAACTACAGCAATGCCTATTTTTAACCTTTTTTGAGTCATTCATCATTTTCAAACGTCTCTAACAATGCATTCATTAATCAATGATTTACAGGCACGTTTTAACAGGTTTATTGAGTGCAACTTCAGCAATTTGGTTAATCAAAATAATTTGATAAGTAGCTAATGTGATCTTATATATTACTCCAGGATATATTCAATTCTGTTCGAGGTACTGTAAACAATATTACATGTCTTTCAGCTGTGATATCATCCGTGGTATTATCTTAAATATTTAATGCAAAATGTAATGTCTGCTCTTTTAATTCCTCGTTGTTCAGTTGTTTTTCTTTGAAATTGGCGAAAATACCTCGCGACTGAAATAACTCAGATTTTTTTTATATTAATGCAACGCAGAGGGTAAGCTTCAACATGCATGCACACCGGAACATGGATTCTCATACTCCAGAAAAAAAAGGTCCCGTTCTCAGCATTACGGCCAGTCTGAATCCTCATCCCGCAGTCAGTGTGCCAGGAGCCAATCAGAAAAACACACAGCCTTCAACACAGCACACGAACAAAACTCGGCTTGCATGACACCTTTTCCCACTTTTCTGTGAAACGAACATCCCCGCAAGATCAACTTTTGCTTGTTTCAATTACCGTTTTTCCTGTAATTACCAGTTTTTCCTCCAACTGCCATTGTCTTTTCAACTCACAGTCACTGCCTTCTTGCATTCCCTCATCCAGAAAAAAAATAACCGCTTTCATTTGATTGAGACCACAGTGAATTCTCTGGTTACCAATTCTTCTGTAGCTAAAAACACAACAAGCTCTGCTGCGCGAGGAATCACAAGGGTTCATGTCGGCTCAGGTACTAATTAGTCAGTGAATGAGAGATTCAGTCCATGGGGTTAGGTAAATTAGGAAGGCGGCTAAGCACCCTCGTAAACCGCTCATACAGAGTTTCAGTCAGTTTTCTGTCCAGTGAGTACAGAGTTTCAGTCAGTTTTCTGTCCAGTGAGTACAATCAGTCAGCAGGATTTTAAAAAATGAAAGAAACTTTTACAATTCAGTCAGTCGTCATTCTATATTTCTTCCCGAAACAGAAAAGCAAAGGGTTCTGCTTTTGTGCATGTTCAATTTGATTACCAAACCACAACATATCAATTAACAAATATAACCGGACCACTGTGCTTCATAAAATCGCTTCATTGATTTATGGATCACAAAACATGTATCCCTTTTTAACAAAACAAATCTGACTATAAATGGATACTTGCACAGAGTTCAAACAGTGACTCAACTTTTGTTTAAACCAACTAGGTATTCACAAGACCACACCAGAGTGTATTCAAAATTGCTAAAACACGAGAAAAGTATCTAAACGGATAGTTAGTTAGTTGCTTTTTGGGTCCAGCGGACCATATAGGCCAAATCAGGACCCCACAAGTTTAACATTACACATATTTAAATTAAACCAATTTTACTGAACAAAATTAAGAACGTCACCCGAAGGGAACATAAAAGCTACATCGAAACCCTACGGGTCAAGGAATCTAAACGCATGAATACTGAATTAACAGATATGTATGTTGACTAATCACAGAAAGAAAAACAATCACATACAAAGGGGACTTAAGAAAAACGAATGAGCTAAAAGAAATAATATATAAATAGATAAAAATTAATAACTAATAAATAAAATAAAATTGATGAATCAATCAATCATTTAATCAATCAATCAATCAGTCAAATAAATAAATAGATAAATAAATAAGTAAAATATAAACAAATACATCAATAAACCAAATAAATGAATAAATATATAAATATTTAAATACATAAATAAATGGTTCAATATATCGGTTGATGTGGTTTAGTATACCGTTTACAAAACAATGACCGAGATAAAGTCTCATGCGGTCAATTGTTTGTCTGTGTGTTTGTGTGTTTGTTTGTTTGTTTCTTTCTTTGTTTCTTTTGTTTCTTTGTTACTTTCTTTCTTTGTGTGTTTGTTAGTTTGAATGTCCATGAGTGTTTTTCACTGAACCTATACACAGTAAGAATGTATGTATCGAGCGATGAAAAAAATTTAGCATTCGTTATAAGAGGACATGTGCATACCTCTAAATCGTGCAACCGTACTTGCATGGATTAAATCAAAAGCATGTTAACAGTAAATACCGGCCGAGGGAGGGAAACGAATTGAAAAAGGGGAAAGGCAGTTATGTCTCTCAAATATGGAATTAAAAGGCCTAATCAAATTCATTTTCTGTTCCATAGCTTAGGGCACAGAATGGTGGAGAGAGAGAGAGAGAGAGAGAGAGAGAGAGAGAGAGAGAGAGAGAGGGGGGGGGGTACAGCGGGAGACAAGCGATAAGGGCAAAGATGAGGAGATTAAGACCATAAAGGCAAGGCGAGCACACACACACACACACACACACACACACACACACACACACACACACACACACACACACACACACACACACACACACACACACACACAATCAAAACACTACAAAGCGATGCTATCGTTAGGAGAGAGAGAGAGTGTTAGAGAGAGAGAGTGAGAGAGAGAGAGTGTTAGAGAGAGAGAGAGAGAGAGAGAGAGAGAGAGAGAGAGTTTCCTTTCCTTTATTTGGTGTTTAACGTCGTTTTCAACCGTTCAAGGTTATATCGCGACGGGGAAAAGGGGGGGGGGGATGGAGCCACTTGTTAATTGTTTCTTGTTCACAAAAGCACTAATAAAAAAAAATTGCTCCAGGGGCTTGCAACGTAGTACAATATATGACATTACTGGGAGAATGCAAGTTTCCAGTACAAAGGACTTAACATTTCTTACATACTGCTTGACTAAAATCTTTACAAACATTGACTATATTCTATACAAGAAACACTTAACAAGGGTAATAGGAGAAACAGAATCCGTTTGTCGCCTCTTACGACATGCTGGGGAGCATCGGGTAAATTCTTCCCCCTAACCCGCGGGGGGTAGAGAGAGAGAGCGGGAGGGAGAGAGAGCGGGAGGGAGAGAGAGAGAGAGAGAGAGAGAGAGAGAGAGAGAGAGAGAGAGAGAGAGAGAGAGAGAGAGAGAAAGAGAGAGAGAGAGAGAGAGAGAGAGAGATCATGAGGGTAAGAAGGAGAGAAAGGAGGAGAGGGGAGGGGGTGCTTATTTGGATGAATAAAATTCCTTTCAGTTCACATGCTTCTATGCATAATTATCTTGTGAACTCTTTGGTTTTTAATCATTGACTGCCTATATTACCGATCGTCTTCTTGGTGCTCTAGTTTTTACTTTGATTTCTCTGCCCGTCATGCTCTGGTGATATTCTGTGTTATTATGTTGCTTTCCAGGAGGTGGTATAAAATTTAATGACCTCAGCAAAAATATTGATATGAGTCCTATATAGCACAACAGTAACAGTTGGTTGTAAGAGTTTTTTCTTTGCTTTTTTAACGCTTTTTTTTCGGTCTGAATTTTTGTTTTATTTTCGTGGCTTTTTTGTCCTTACTTTTTGTTAGCTCCTACTTTTATTTTCGGAGGTATTGTTGGTCAAATCTAAGTGCCTTATATATACCTGATGATCCTTTTCGTTTATCTTGTCCACTTGAAACCCTAGTCTTCAGCACACACACACACACACAAATTTAAACAGCACAGTGCTTGTCAGCATACCATCCCATCTGATTGCATATAACTTACAAAGCGGTTGCAGCTATGCGAAATCTCCTGACTTAATGATGGGCGATACGGGTTGCATACCTTTAGAAGATATGATTATTTTTGTACTTTTGTTGTTGTTGAAAATTTAAGGACTCGTGGAACTGAAGCTTGAACTGAACAACCACAAGCCATGACACCAGGATCTGAAGACCACGGAAACATACTTTTAAGGCCAGAGTTGTCTTTTTCTTGTTTTGTTTGTTCTTAGTTCTATCATATTTTTGTTGGTTTGTGTGCCTCCATTTTTTTCTGCTTTCAATCATTTTGTTTTATTGCTTTATGTGTCTCTCTCTCTCTCTCTCTCTCTCTCTCTCTCTCTCTCTCTCTCTCTCTCTCTCTCTCTCTCTCTCTCTCTCTCTCTCTCTCTCTCTCTCTCTCTCTCTCTCTCTCTCTCTCTCTCTCTCTCTCTCTCTGTGAAGTTTTCCGATCTCCTTTTTTTGTTGGTTAACTTTTTAACTTTTTAATTTTTAATTTTTTAATTATATAATTGTGTGTCTATGCGTCCCAAGGACAGATTGTAAGAAAAGGCGTAGCCTTAAATCTTAATCCTTGTTAAATAAAGTTCAATTCAATTATCTCTCTCTCTGTCTCTGTCTCTGTCTCTCTCTCTCTCTCTCTCTCTCTCTCTCTCTCTCTCTCTCTCTCTCTCATGTGTTGTTTCTTTCCGTCTTTCAATGTTGCTTTCTCCGCGTCACTATCAGGTGGTTTGAGTCGGTGTACGACACCCATTCTCAGTAATGAGGTGCAATTGCTGTTACCTTGGCTTTTTTTTTTTTAAACACGAATAATGTTCAATTAAATCAAACTGCAATTATGTGCACTGGTATGTGGCGACTTTTGACAGTAAATAGCTGGGACCTCCGAATGATACACACGCTACAATCTTGCCGCGAATGCATCAAAACGATACATACATTGCCGTCACCTGGCTAGAATGATGTAAGTTATGCAACAATCTCACGTGTATATCATGGACACATACGGCTGATTTTGTTATGAACTAAAATATGAAACGTAGAATAAAAAGAAGACAAACATGTTTGCTATAAAAACAAATTTAGGTCCATGAATGTGGCGATATTACCGGTGCTCCTGTGCCCCTGTCTGTGTAAGTGGGTGTTTATTTGTGTCTTTTCGTGTGGGTGTGGTTTTATTTCTTCAGGTTTTTAGTTAAAATATAAAAACTCTCAGACAGTTACTGACATCGTATCATTTTCAATAAAAACAAATTTGTTTAAAGAATTTTGGTGTGTCAAAAAAAACACAGATATCGGGTAACTGTTTCAATTATAAGAATGCAAAGAATTACTACAAACGCCCGGACATAACCGGACCGAATTACTATAAAAAGCCAGGGATATCAGAACTCGAAGACTTTCCATCTCAAAGTTTAAACAATTAAACGAAATAAGAATAGAAACAGAAAAAACAAGAAAAAAGAAAGCAGGTACCAACAAAAAAAGACAGGAGAAAAAGAAAGAACACACACACACACACACATGCACACACACGCACGCACACACGAACGCACGAACGCACGCACGCACGTACGCACGCACGCATGTACGCACGTACGCACAGACAGACAGACAGACAGACAGACAGACAGACAGACAGACAGACAGACAGACAGACAGACACAAGCAAGACGAAAAGAAAAAAAGAAGAGAAGAGAGGAGAACAAAACCAGTATACGTACGATTTGACTAAACTTAATAAAATTGGTATCGTCAGACACGTCTGAATAAAACTAAAGTTAGAGTCACACAAAAACTGCCACACACAAAAGAAGAATAGAAATACAAACTTATATCTGTTTCTGTGTAATAATTATTGTTCAGACAACTTTTTGATTTTCATGGGGTTGAAAATAATACAACGTAAAAACAAAATTTAAAAACCGGCAAAAGAGTAATTGCAGTTCAAAGGAACTAAAACTCATAACTCATAATTTTCGCACACAGACAACTAGAAGAGGAACAAAAACTAAATCGCACACGCTTCAAATGTCAAACGTAGATTTATGATGAAAAAAAAATAAAAGGAAGAAGTGTACAGAATTAACTGTACAGAATATGCGTGAGAAGCCAAAATCATCATTCGGTTTTAGACTTGCACGGGTTGTTTCTGGTGGTTTGTTTTTTACGCAGTTATAAAAGCACCAATAGGGAGAAAAGAGGTGGAGAAATTCCAAAGAAACTGGGAAAACGTAACAAGGAAAAAGAAGAGAAAAAAAGGAGTCCAAAAAAGAAAGACAGAAATTGCGGTTACTACTAAAACCGATGCCTCATTGATGCTAGTACATACAACTTGAAGACTACGATTTAATACAATGGACAAGAAGTATTTGCTGGAGTAAAACCAACAACTTCTGAATCGGCATACGGGATGTACAGAAAATAAGTTGTTGTTGTTGTTGTTGTTGTTGTTGTTGTTGTTGTTGTTGTTGTTGTTGTTGTTGTTGTTGTTGTTGTTGATATCCGTTTCTTGTTTTGCTGTTTAGTTCTAGCAGTTGCACTTTCATGTTTCGATCATTATTTCTTCAAAAAGAATAATAAACACCTCCGCGATTTAAAGTACTAACAAAATAATTATATTTGTTTTGAGACAACCAAGAACAAAAACAATTCGACAATAAGGGAGAAAGGCACGTTGCTGATTATTACTTCGAGGGTCGCTTTGTGTGACGATTGCACTAACAAGCAGAACACGTGACAAGGAAACAAACAAACAAACAAACAAACAAACAAACAAACAAACAAACAAACAAACAAACAAACAAACAAACAAACAAACAATCAAGCAAATAATCAAGCAACCGAACAAATAAACAAATAAAACTATATTACGAACAAGTGATTTACTTTTCCAGTATAAATAAAACCGTTTTGCAGAAAATATTCAATGCACGATTTTCCCAAACTCACAATAGTAAATAGTTGTATATTGTTTAATGCGGTTGTTGTTTAATTTTAATACTCAGCCCCCGTAGCGCAAAGTCAGGTAGTCAACAAGTAAAGCAACGTCTGCGGACGTGTCCGGCAAAAAAGTCACCAAAAGAGTACTAAGGGCACACGTGTTAAAAAGTGTCTAACAAAAAAGCAAGACAGAAAAGTCACTAATTAAACAAAATACAAATACTAGTAGTACCGATTTTTTTTAAAAAACACAAAAAACTCAACATCACAGGACGGAGGACTAAAATAAACACTAAACAAAAACAAGCGTAAAAAGGTAAACTTACAACACAGAATACTTCATAGCATGAGGGTACAAGGAAAATAGTTTGTTAACTTTCGGAACGAAACCCCCAAAACCATGCCAAAGTAAATCTACTTCAGAAAAAGATTTTGAAAAAACATTTGAAAACAACAGTATTTAACCAAAATATTAGGCCACACAAGAACATTTTCACAAACATTTTCTATCTACTTTTTAACATGACCTGAAACCTGTTTTTATGTGAGAAAACCAGCCCTGCTATGAAAGATTACTGCCAAAAGTATGTTGTGTATATAGACAAGAAGAAGTGAGTATTAACACAATTCCTATAATGTTTTATATATGTAGTCAGTGTGCTGACTAAAGACTGCAAAAATACAGAACTTCAAGTACATTCAGAGGCATCCCAAATCGGAGGGAGGTTTGTTTCAGCAGATCTAGACTGCGCAATAGAAGACAGATGAAAAGGAAAATGTCGTCAACAAGAGTGCCACGGTTAAGGTGATTAATTTAATTTAATAATGGACATTTGCTATAGCGCATAATCATATATATGCTCAATGCGCTTTACAATAACTATTAATGCCGTGTGACATAGAATTTTTTACACAATATATCACGCATTCACATCACAAAAGGCTACAACAACACAGAGCGGCAACGAAAGTCACAGACAACCACACTCAGGAGAAACGAAAAGAATATTCCCACACATCTATACTACACAAAAGACGAAAGACAGACAAGAAATGATACCAACTAAAGTAACAGTCACTGTTATGGCAAAAGACGACCAAAACAAAACCAGACCTGCGACTATATATATATAGTCACACTCAACACAAATTGCGTAAAAAAGTCATTATTTCAAGAGATCTTTACTACGCAAAAGAAGATAGACAAAAACGACATTCGGGCAACAACAGTGACACAGGCTGTGTGAAATAAAACAAAATACAAAACCAAAGACGAAAAGGACACTGGTTAATTGAAGAAGACACAAAGGAGAATTGCATGCGGCAGTTTTTGAACTAGAAAAATACTACGCCATTTTTTATTTCTTCTCCAAGGCAGAAGCGAGTCCCCCAGCTATTCCATAGTTACACATGCAGAAGATTGCGGCATAATTATAGCGTTCTGGAAATATTCCTGATTTCTTTCTCCACACCTTTTCGGCCATTAACGACATGTCAGGGTATAACAGTGAGTTGCACATGTTCCATCTGATGGCAGTGGTGAGTTAGTATGTATTCAACCAAACAATTACAATGTATGCTTGTTGTTCTTGGAAACTTTGTCTTTGCAACTAAATATTATTACATAGTTTTATCACACACACACACACACACACACACACACACACACACACACACACACTCACACACACACACACACACACACACACACACAAACACACACACAAACACACACACACACACACACACACACACACACACACACACTACCGCCTTTGACTATCTGATACGCATTGTGGCAGTAAAGAGGTTAAATAAATCTGTACACTTGTAAAACTGTAAACATGTATTACATTAATAGAGACATCATGTGACAGCAACTGCGACATTATATGTTGGCAATAGAAACATCATAATGATGATGCCAAAAGAGACATTACATGACGGCAACAGAGACACCATTTGACGTACGCAGATAATTTGTCTGAAGGCAACAGAGATATGAATTATCGACAAGAGAAACATCAAATAAAGGCAACAATAATACTATTTTAATGAAGACAAAAGAAACATTTCTATGACTGTAACAGAGCCATTACATACGAGCAACAGATACATTATTTGAAGTCAGGAGAAACATCATATGACGACAAGAGAGATATCATATAAAAGCAACAGAGATATTACATGACGGCAACAGACATAATAATGATGACAAGAGAAATAGACGGCAACAGTACCCAATATTGACGGACTGTGTGATGATATCTTCTGCTATGGTCTGTTGAGACAGTGATATCAAAATCGAGACAGGAGGTCGAGATTTTGATATCACTGTCGAAGCAGACCAATAGCAGAAGATATCATCACACAGTCAGTCAATGTTAGATATATTGCTAATTCTCTGGACATTTTGTATTTACTGTAAAGAAATTACAAAAGTATTTGTCTCAGTTTTGGCTGTTCCATATCCCTCCCTCTGATTATTATTTCTTTTTGTTCACTCTTTTCTTGTACTTTTCAGTATTTAAAAAATGTCTTTTCTTTTAAAAAGTCTTTAGTCACTTGCTCAACTAAATTCTGGGATCATTATATTGTCATATATATTTGTTTGTTTTTAAATTTAGGTGTTTTTGTTTTTGAAGTGGGGAAGCAATAAAGAGGTCGTCGATATCAAAACTGATATCGACGGAAATGTCGTCGATATCACTTTTACAATCAGCTCAGTTTTGCCCAATTGACCAATGGAAATCCACGTAACATATGAAATAGCAATATACATAATAATGATGACAAGAGAAATATATATATGACGGCAACAGACATAATAATGATGACAAGAGAAATAAATATGACGGCAACAGACATAATAATGATGACAAGAGAAATATATATGACGGCAACAGAGACAGTATTAGACGTCAACAGACTGCAAAAGAGACATTACACGACCACAATAGAGAGATGGACAAAGATGGTTAAGCTGGTTCACGAGTTTCTCTCTTTAGGGGTCATAACAGAACACTTTCTACCTTTAGACATAAAAACATAAATTAATTATAACCTGATGTATCGATTGACACTGCACTTTCTTCTTTGGGCCACGTGACTTCCGAATAAAATTCTCATTTAGGCGGCTGGCCGCGATTCGTGAAAAAACAAAAACAAGTTTTATGGTCATGGATCGATACATAAATGTGACCCTCCACCACGAAATGAGTCGCATGTCACCTCGCGCGGTTCTGCGCTAGGCTTAATATTAAGTCCGGGGAGTGTCTGGTAACAGTGTGAAGATCACCTTAGTCACAGGCTTATAACTCAAACAGTTTTCGCTCTTTTCTAAAACGGTTTTCACCACTGGATAGAGCATAACAAACTCCTTAAAAAAATGTAAAAATATGAAAATCATGCAAAGGTGACATGCGACTCATTCCGTGGTGGAGGGTACCAAATGTTATTTGCATTTTTGACCAGAATATGACATTGACACAGATTTCGAAAGTCATTGTTCAACTCCACCGTGTACGCTGTCTCGTGGAACAATGATTGGCTTGATCGACGTGTCAAAATTACAAGAACGACTGAAAACAAAATGTCAATGATGAAATGGTCACACGCCGTTTTCAATACCGAGATGTGATAGCACACTTGTTCATTTTGGAAATTGGAAGAAACAAAATGGTGCATGATTTAACCAGTTATGGAGTGTGTTTGTGTGTGTGTTTGTTTATTTGTTTGTTTTTGTGTTTGTTTTTGTGTTTGTTTGTTTGTTTGTTTGTTTGTTTGTTTCTTTCTTTGTTTTCTATGTTTGTTTGTTTCTTTGTTTTCATCAAGTACAGTTCTTTCGTCCTACGAAGGGTTTGTTTTCTTCTTCAAAACCCGTAACAATAACAAACAAACAAACAAACAAACGACAACAAAAGACTGCGCATTTCGCATTCAAGAGAGACAGGGAGAGAGTTAGTACAGGCGAGAGAGAGTGGTGCAGGTGAGAGAGTGGTGCAGGTGAGAGAGAGTGGTGCAGGTGAGAGGGAGAGAGAGTCATACAGGTGTGCAAGGGACAAGAAAAGTGGACCTACCTGGACAGGTGTGGCGGGCCAGAGGGCGAAGTCATCTCGTGGGTGTCGCTCGCCCATCCCCAGGTTCCACTCGGTGCTGTCGAAAGAACGATACATCATGGTGTTAGCCGCCGATGTCGTCACTTGTTGCAAGGCCACCACCTGACGATCGTCAAGACACACCCAGGACAGTAGGCACAAAAACCACACGCGGCTCTCCTCTCACACGGACTGTCGTTTTGACACGCTGGCAACAGCCGAGTATGCCAACACAACACTTTCTTCTTTCTTTCTTGTCGCCGCGAAGGAGAAGGAGAAGAACAAGGCAAAACAGAAGGCCTCACTTCCGCTTTTCAGGTCGGGTTATTATTGTCGTGTTTAAGGTAAAAACTGTCCACTCAGCTTTGAGGCAGGACTCAGCTTTACAAAAAAGACCCCGGCTGTTAATCGCTGATCGAGCCACACAGAATGAATAAAACCTAAACCACGCGCGCCTTAGATCGTCTTTCAGGTTTCAAATTTTCGTTGAAGGCCAAACTGGATGAGAAAAAAAAAATTTTAGTGACGAGGCCGTGTTGCGCCAGGAAAAGTTGGTTAGTTGCTATAGAGAGAGCAGAAGAAGCAGAAGATGAGAGAAGAGAGATAATGTGGTTGCTAACGAAACGCAATCAGCTGTGCGGATAGAGAGAGAGAGAGAGAGAGAGCCAGAGCTCGATCACGGAGTTCAGTTCGCCTTGCCCCCTCGCGCCATCTACCAGCGCAATTTCTTGACACTGTCTTCTGCTGTCTTCTTGTCCTCATAGGTCTCTTTGCCATCACGTGCTTTCTTACCGCACACGTCGCTCTCCTGGCCCTTGTCGCACAGGGAGTGGGGGAGGGGGAGGATGAGGGGCGGGGGAGGAAGAAGTGGCTGGGAGGACAGAGTAAGGAACGGGGGTGGATGCAAGGACCCGGTATTACACAACACAAATTAGCCGTCGCAGCATGATAAGGAGAAGAGAGGCAAGAGAGTCTTAAGAAAGCAGCTAGGATGGAGGGTAGGAGGTGGCAAAGAGAAAGGGTAGGGGGCGTGGGGAGTAGAAGGAAGAAGAAGTGGGGACAGTAAAAGAAGAAGAAGAGCGAATGAAGAAGGAGGAAGGGGGGGGGGGGGTAGGAAGGAAAGAAGAATAAAAAGTCCAGAAGGAGCGGTTGACGAAGATAGGGGTAAAAACGCTTTGCCTGTACATCTTGTGCTGCATGCGCTACTCCCCTGTGAGTGAGTGTGTGAGAGAGATGTCAACCTAGCAGCATGTGCACGTCCAACGCGAAGGGAAGAGAGTCGGCCCTGCTGTCACCCTTCTTCTGCCCCCACCCCACCCCCCTCCCGCCCCCGACCCCACCCCCTTTCCCGTCTTTGTGACTGTAAGCCTCTCTCTCTGTCTTCTCTCTGTAACGGTTCTGTCCTCTGTTACATTTCTTTGCACTTTCTTCACATGTTTACCCTTTTTACCTTGGTTAAGTACCATTTTGTCCACTTCTTTTGTCGCCTTTGATACCTCATTTACCTTTCCGTCTTTGTTTTATGTTAGCATCTCAGCTTGCTTTGTCCAGTTTTTCTTTGAAGAGCCATTCCGGATTATGCCGCTTCTTTCCTGAACAGTCGTCTGTCGCTACTTTTCTTAACAGTCGTCTTTCGCTACTTTCCTTAACAGTCGTCTGTCGCTACTTTTCTTAACAGTCGTCTGTTGCTACTTTCCTTAACAGTCGTCTGTCGCTACTTTTCTTAACAGTCGTCTGTCGCTACTTTCCTTAACAGTCGTCTGTCGCTACTTTCCTTAACAGTCGTCTGTCGCTACTTTTCTTAACAGTCGTCTGTCGCTACTTTGTCGCTACTTTCCTTAACAGTCGTCTGTTGCTACTTTCCTTAACAGTCGTCTGTCGCTACTTTCCTTAACAGTCGTCTGTCGCTACTTTCCTTAACAGTCGTCTGTCGCTAACAGTCGTCTTTATTCCGAGAACTTGGGGTTACATATATAGTACAACAGGAACAACTGGGACCAAACAACAAGCTAAGCTTATACTAAGTGTGGTTACTTATTTACATCTAAATAGGAATTATTTTTCATGTGCTTTCAAAGGTCAAAAAAGTACTAATACCCTTGTTAGAAATGTCAAATGTCAAACAAAGCACTTGCTCAGTTTCAGACCGACAGGTGAAGTTTCCTTTCCTTTATTTGCATTGGTGTTTAACGTCGTTTTCAACCGTTCAAGGTTATATCGCGACGGGGAAAAGGGGGGGGGGGGGGGGGGGACAGGTGAAGTCTTTCAATCATTTACCACTGAGAGGACTAACATAACTAAAGTTTTTATAACCTTTGAAATATTACATTTTGTTTTCCGTGTGCCTTACTCAAAACTGATTTTTTTGCGGTGCACGTGCGAAGTTATCATGTTCTCTCTGCGTACATTTATATATACAGTGATTTTTTTATCGTCATATCTTTCCAAGCGTAATCCTTATAAGAGTGTTGTTTTGTGACGTTTTTTTACAATCTTTCTTTTGTAGCTTTCTTTTTATTTCCTTTCTTTTCTTTCTTTTCTTTCTTTTTTTTCTTTTTTTTTCTTTTTCTTTTTTATTCTTTTTCTTTCTTTCGTCCTTCTGTCCGAGTGGTTTTCTTTCCTCGGCTACCTCGGCGCTACTCTCTTCACCTGCAATTTCCCCTACGGTTCTTCCTACCTTTAACAATTTAGTGTTCATCTTTTCTTCCTGGTATCAGCCCCCAATAATGCATTTCCTAAGCCATAGACATTGACTTTTTGTAGTTACAAATAAAGAAAAGTTCTTTTCAAAAACTACAGAATAACTTTATGTTTACGAAAATATTGTCTGCGTTTCTCGGTTCAAGCAGGCAGACACAACACAATGTATCTTACGACCCAAGAAACCCATCAATCAACTTAAACAGAGCTTCATTTACGAATTTTAAGACATA
>NC_090254.1:26810780-26870780 GCF_037325665.1 Littorina saxatilis
AGAGAGAGAGAGAGAGGGAGAGAGAGGGAGAGAGAGAGAGAGAGAGAGAGATAGAGAGAGAGAGAAAAAAATTTGTATTCTAAATTTATT
Organism: Littorina saxatilis; assembly: GCF_037325665.1. Taxonomy (NCBI): domain Eukaryota; kingdom Metazoa; phylum Mollusca; class Gastropoda; order Littorinimorpha; family Littorinidae; genus Littorina; species Littorina saxatilis. Next base: position 26,810,871 of record NC_090254.1, read on the forward strand.
GATAGAGGAAAGAGGGAAACAGAGAGAGGAGGGAAAGGGAGAGAAATCGAGATAGGGGGAAAGAGAGATATATATTTGTACTCTAAATTTATTATAAGATACAAGAGAGAGGGGGGGGGGAGGAGAAAGAGGGACCGTGAGAGATACAGAGAGTGTGAGGGGAGAACAGCGGTAACCTTCCACTACCTAGGGTTTCTTCCCAGCATGACTGTGAGGTCTTGACACGCACCATGCCAAAGACCAACAGTAGACAATTTTAATGATGAACTCGAACTGCCTGAATCTGTGTTGCCTTTCTCATTGCAACTCGGCTGCATGATCACATGCCTGTATTTGTCATGTAAATTCTTACAACCCCGGATACAAAAACAAAACCAGAAAATGACGCCACAGTTTAAAAAAAAAGCATGGCTTTAATTTAAAATAGCAACATTAACACCTAAATGTTTGTTATAATGCAGTAAAACTATTACATATCTGATTATTCTTATTCACCTATTTCGTCTCCTCTACCCCTGTGCGTGTATTGTATGTGCCTCTTGTTTTATGGACTGGGCAAAGGAGCTGCGCCTTCGGCTATCAGGGTGACTGACTTTTAGGGTTTAATGTCCTCTTAGACCAACTGGTCTATATTGGGACAGGTATTGGTAATACGTTGAAGTTATGGTGTGATACTTTGATTCGAACAAGCCCGCTGTGGCTGTCTTCTTTGACACACCAGCATTGGGTTTGTCTCGTCAAAGTATCGAAATACGATCATTATAATCGGAGACGAGAGATGATGCATGCGTGTCTTCGTGTTTTCCAAGCCCTGAGACTTTCGCTGTGAACGTGGGATCTTTTTCGTGCGCATGTGTTCACACGGGGGTGTTCAGACACCGAAGAGAGTCTGCACAAAGTTGACTCCGAGAAATAAATCTCTCGCCGAACGTGGGGATCGAACCCACGCTGATAGCGACCGACTGGCTACAAAGCCAGCGCGCTACCAACTGAGCTACCTCCCCGCCGCGCTATCAGTGTCAAGTTACCAAAGGCGGAGGGGAAGTGTTTAACTAACCGTATCAAGCTTGTCGTGCATTCTGGACTTGACTGCGCCTGAACTGATGCGTTGTTTCATCGAACTATTGACAGTTAAAAAGAGAAGTACGCCTTCTTTTGGTTTAAATACATATTTATCCAACAGTCCGAATTACAATAGAAAGGGCAAGATGAAGAAACACAAAAGCACTAGGCTCAAATAAGTGCTACCAAAATTAAACAGAAACGTCTCTGGCGAACGTTTTAAACAGTATATTAAGACAGTATAAGCATTTTACTTCACAGTTATTTTTCAAGTCAGTAATATCAGTATAAATATCACACACTTGAATGTTGTCCAAGAGCTTCAAGGCATAGTCACTGATGTCATTATTTCAGTTATTGTCAAGATTGTGGGTCATGAGAACTTAATTGTAATATTAATGGTTTTATGATAATACTAAAAATAAACAGCAAGAAAAAAAATATGAAAAAAGTTATAAGTGTATAGTACTTGTCTTAATTATAATAGTCCTGATTTTGTGATCAAGTGCTCTACACAAGGCTAGATGTTATCAGAGGTCAAGGATGTCAAATATCACGTAAAGTTGAAGCAACCAGAGCATCGGTGGCTAGCAGAGGAACCTCCGATTGGGCCACCAGAGAGGTGAAAGGAGAGGCTGGTGCAGCGGGGTGCCCGAGCCTCAGAAGGGTAGTTGGCGATGCAGCAAGGCCATTGATATCAGCGTGAACTTGTTATCAGCCGGTGCCGTTATCGGGTTACAGCCGTAGCCCTTTCGCCGTGGCTTCGCCGAGCTAGCACTGTAACTCAGATGCTGACCACCGGTTACGGGTTAGCGGCGCCACAGGACCATGGTTTCAGCGTTCCTTTTCGTGTTGGTATCAAGTTACCGTGCCCTGGCCAAGAACGCTAGCATTGAAGAAGGGAGAGAAAAGTTCTACCTCCCCATCTTCGGTTTATGTAAACGACTAGGGCTCCTTGCATTAGGAAGTATTCGGATTCTAAATGTTTATTATTATTATCACTAGCAATACTCGTGCTCCTCACGGGATGTAACAAATGTTTTATGATTTTCATTAATCACTGATGGTGTGGATATTAAAGTGTCTATGCGAATCCATACCATTATCAATTGCTATTATTGTTGCAATGGTCGACTTATCTTGTCTGAATCATGACTGATTTATTATTGTATTCATAGCTTCAAAGCGATGGTGATTCAGTGGAGTAGATTAGCTCCCCTGATCAGCGAAGCCTTATAACTATCAGTCATATGATTACCACAAATATGATGGTTAAAACCCTTATAACTTTGGAACCAGCCAACCATTTTTTTTAAATGAAATTAAACATGAAGACGCAGCACATTAGTCCCTTCAACTTAAGGGGGAAAAAAAGAAGAAAAAATTCAACTCGATTTTCTGAGAAAAACATTGAAATATTCCCAGAACTTTGGGAGACATGGCTGATTATGTATTTTGACCATCGGGCCCCGTAATGACCTTGACCTTTGACCTATCCAATATAAATGTTGCACGCAATAGGCTATCGTGTGTCTACATCTACCTACAAAGTTTGGTTGAAAAATACTTAGCCGTTCAGGATTTATCGCAGTTCCTATATTGTGACATACATACATACTTACGGAATGGAACAATCGCAAACGTCCCCGCTGGATGACGAATTAAATTATAAAAAACGTATCAGTAAAATAAAATAACAATGAACAGCACACATTCCCTGAAAAGTAATGTAGCGTAGGGGAAAGGGAGAAAAAAAGTGACACCGCGTGGATTCGAACGTGCGTGATTAGAACGTGATGAAGCAAGAGTGTCCTAACCAACTGGCCTACTAATAATTTGCAAAAGTTTCAGGGAGAAATACAGCTATGACATTACAAAAACCATAGGCAATGGATGTTCCGTTTGCCATTCCAATAAGTAACAACAATAATAACTTGATAGGTTTGAGAGTGAACTTGATTTGACATGATACTGTGTTGTCTAAAGTGTTTATTGGATTCTCGGGCAGTTTTATCCCGGACGGCTGCATGTCGAGCTTCAGGGGTGCCTAAGGGCATCCGGCGGTAGGTAAAAATATTTAATGTTCAAATAAACCCACTTAATTAAAAAAAATAAACACATTAGTCCCAGCCAGTCCTGATTGAGGTGGCCTCCACTATGCCCATGCAAAAGGAATAACGTGAAAGTTGCCCAGTACCACAGAAATTAGCAATTTCGTGTGACTGAGGCTACCAGTACCTGTATTAATATATGAATTATGATTGGCAACGGTAAGCGATTTCACACAGATTAGCGCGGGACAAATATTGACAGAATTTTTTTTAATCATAACTGCAATGTTCTTCTCCCCCAAAAAACAACAACAACAACGCAACACCTCCCCCCTCCCCAACCCCTAAGAAGAACAGGTCCGACAAACCCCTGCGTCACCCAGTGAGCTTTTTTTTTAAATTAACGACGCCAATGGGATTCGATCTCCTGCCTCAGACACTTTCGTTTTGTCACGTTAGGAGAGCAATTTACCAACTTATCTATTTTGCGTCTTGACAGTTCGCGTGAGTGATATTTTAGTGACTTGTGTGACATATAGACTGACCGGAACAAACGCAAACGTCCACCCTCTGGGGGACAAACAACACATTTGCATTCAAACAAAGTAGTTTGTTGATCATAGTGCAATTATCCCGTTTGACTTGTGTCTGTTCTCAATATGACTAACATATATATATGTACTCATTTCTCCCAAATAGGTAAAGCTATTGAAACTCATTTTGGCTATGAGCTCGAGGTCCATGGGAATAAACGCTCATAATTATGTCCTGCGGATCGATGACCCTGGTGTCACTCAAAATTATCCCGTCAGGAAATGCTATTTCGTATACATGTACTCAATTGTCTAACCGGCACGGTTGGCCTAGTGGTAAGGCGTCCGCCCAGTGAGCGGGAGGTCGTGGGTTCAAACCCCGGCCGGGTCATACCTAAGACTTTAAAATTGGCAATCTAGTGGCTGCTCCGCCTGGCGTCTGGCATTATGGGGTTAGTGCTAGGATTGGTTGGTCCGGTGTCAAAATAATGTGACTGGGTGAGACATGAAGCCTGTGCTGCGACTTCTGTCTTGTGTGTGGCGCACGTTCTATGTCAAAGCAGCACCGCCCTGATATGGCCCTTCGTGGTCGGCTGGGCGTTAAGCAAACAAACAAACAAACTCAATTGTCTCCAGTAAGGACACAGTTATTTTCTCCGAAATTAAGGCCCCAGTTTGTGGTGATTGATATTGATTTGCTCTGTAGTTTGATGATCCTAGTGCCAACATTATCCCGTCAGGCATGGTTTAAATGTTTTCGTTTGCACCCACTTTTCTCCAAAACTGATAAAACTGGTGACACCACTATTCGGAAGCATGCTCATCGGAGTCGATGCCGAGAAGCTCTGAACTTTGGTGACCCTAGGTACCATATTATCCGGCCAGGAAGGGTTTTAATATATGCTCACTTTACACCCGTTAGGGTCTATATGTTCTATCAGCCCCAGATACTTTACTTGATATTTGCTTTCGGTCCAGCCGACTCTTTTGAGCCATATCAGGACCAATCAGCCCGAGATGTCTTATCATTTCGATGAAGAAGACTTTAAATAATAAAACAACAACCACAGCACGAGATGATAAACGGAAAGTATTAGGATCCTTATGGTCACTTGTTAATTATTATTTTGTTACCCCTTTATCACATGCCGGCTATTGATACATGCCATATCATTATTTTTGTTATCAAAACGAATACGTTGTGTGTGTGTGTATTGTTAGGAAAACTCCAATCTTTTAGATTAGTTAACAATGTATCAAGAAAAATCACATATTTGAGCGAGTTTCTAGGTGACCGTCTTCGTGATTAGGGACCTAATGTACATCCTATATGATCTTCCATGAATGGGTTCGGTTGCTATTTGAATTTTCTGTAAAAGGGGTCGCTCAGATAATCGTCAAAATGTAACTGACAAGTCCAGTGGCTAACGAAGGAAAGCACCGATCACCATCAAGACTAAATCACTACCAGATGTCAGTAGGAATGTTGGTAACTGATCCACTGACCGCTATCATGTTTCACTACTCGCGTACAGAACTGACTGGGCTTGCTAATAAGCAAGCGTTAGTTTGTAACACATTCCCTGGCCCGTCCCAAGAGAACATGAAAGATATATATTTATGCTACACGGAAGCGTTCTGCTTTAAGCAGACTACATGTATAGACCGAAACAGTTCAAAATAATGATACTGGATTCAGACTTCAACATTGTTTTCATATTAGGCCTACGAAAAATGACTTACATAACTTATTTTATACTCGTTAAGAGAAATAATACATGCATCGAGGGACATTGCTTTTATTCTAGGCTACATCTCTTATGGAGGCATCTTACACACTCTCTCTCTTTCTTCACCCTCCCATCTCTCTCTCCTTCTCTCCCCCTCTATCTTTCTAATATTGACAACACCCCTCATATGATCACTCAACCTATCCCCATCGCCCTCTGTCTCTCACCTTCTTACACACACTCTCTCTTTTCCCAACTCTCCTCTCTCTCCATCTCTCTCTCTCTTCAATAATGACACCCTCCACTCTCGAATCTCCAAACATTCGGTTAAACGTGATTAACTGGTATCGTACCCCTATGACAGCTAATATTCCATATTCTCTGCATTCTCTGCTTGTTGCATTACGTTAAAGGTTTTAATGCTCTTTTTTTTCAAGCCACATTTCACGTCAACCAACTTTTATCAAGACGTTATTCAAAGCGTCATTGTAGAAATGACATTCGGAAATATTAGGGGAATCTCTGTCATAACATTTTTTTCTATTTGTTTCCTATCAGGCATTTTTTGTTTTAATCACAAGTAATATGATACAGACACACAAAGAGAGACACCTATAGTGACAGCCGCTCTATCATGCTAGGACTGGTGTCAGTATACTGTGACTATATGAGGATGTCAATCAATCAATCAATATGAGGCTTATATCGCGCGTATTCCGTGGGTACAGTTCTAAGCGCAGGGATTTATTTATTTTATTTTTATTTTATGCAATTTATATCGCGCACATATTCAAGGCGCAGGGATGTATTTATGCCGTGTGAGATGGAATTTTTATTACACAATACATCACGCATTCACATCGGCCAGCAGATCGCAGCCATTTCGGCGCATATCCTACTTTTCACGGCCTATTATTCCAAGTCACACGGGTATTTTGGTGGACATTTTTATCTATGCCTATACAATTTTGCCAGGAAAGACCCTTTTGTCAATCGTGGGATCTTTAACGTGCACACCCCAATGTAGTGTACACGAAGGGACCTCGGTTTTTCGTCTCATCCGAAAGACTAGCACTTGAACCCACCACCTAGGTTAGGAAAGGGTGGAGAAAATTGCTAACGCCCTGACCCAGGGTCGAACTCGCAACCTCTCGCTTCCGAGCGCAACTGCGTTACCACTCGGCCACCCAGTCCGATGTAACCCTCTGCGACTTCAATCTCAGTGTGGCAGTACATTAATCTGCTGACCATAAACAAGGAATGCGTCCAGCTGTCTCTCTAGCTCTCCAGTAGGTTTCTCAGCGGGTTACCTGCTTGACGACGTGCTAATTGATGGCACGCGAACCGTGTAATGTATAGCCACTGCGCGAGTCGAACCGCTCTACGACTAGCTGCTCCTCTCCACGCCCCCCCCCCCCCCCCCAACCCCCACCGCCAGCCCCACGCATCCCTCTCTCTCGCCCTGCCTCTCTTCCCCCGTTCCTCTCCCCCCTCCCTCTCTCCCCCCTCTCTCTCTCTCCCCCTCCTTCTTTCTCCCCCCCCTCTCTCTTTAATTGTCAATCCGTTTTTCATTGCTAAATTCATACGAATAAATAAAAGCTTGATGTTTAGCAAGAATCACCTCTGATTTGTTATTTGCATTGTCACTGAAGACTAAACCGTCAGTGAAACTTAACAGTTCGCCACCTGTTTACCTCTTTTTATATTTTAATCCAGACAGCATTATCCACCACCACCCATTATATAAACATTCTATTTTGTGTAGTCCCGAAATCAATGTTGCACACCTTTTGATGCAGCTTTTAATAATATAAGAGATTTGATTTATACGTATTCCCTGTTTCACTCAATGAATATATATATATTCCCTAAAATATCCAGGTAATATACATATTTCCTGGAATTTGGAGGCCATTTTTAGACGTATTCCCTGACTTATATTTAGCATTCAAAAGGAGATACTTTGATGGAGTGAAAAATCTCTCTCTCTCTCTCTCTCTCTCTCTCTCTCTCTCTCTCTCTCTCTCTCTCTCTCTCTCTCTCTCTCTCTCTTATGCTTACAAATATAACAACAATCGCATAACAATAGAATTTACAACACAATATTACACTGTTTGCACCAATGAAGTGAGAAAAAATGACTTTTGTATTGGCAAAATCAACAAGCCGTAATAACTCTAGTTGGCGAGATATATTTTGTTTGTTTGTTTGTTTGTTTGCTTAACGCCCAGCCGACCACGAAGGGCCATATCAGGGCGGTGCTGCTTTGACATTTAACGTGCGCCACACACAAGACAGAAGTCGCAGCACAGGCTTCATGTCTCACCCAGTCACATTATTCTGACACCGGACCAACCAGTCCTAGCACTAACCCCATAATGCCAGACGCCAGGCGGAGCAGCCACTAGATTGCCAATTTTAAAGTCTTAGGTATGACCCGGCCGGGGTTCGAACCCACGACCTCCCGCTCACTGGGCGGACGCCTTACCACTAGGCCACCGTGTTGCGGTTTGGCGGGATATAATGATCCTTACATTCGTTCGAAAAAAAGACCAATAAAGCTACCCTTTCAAACCATGTTCTGAGTTTTTTTGCTTATTTGCTATTGTGTTTGGTTGTAATATGTTATATAGAATTGTGCATGTGAAGTGATATTATATTTTTTAAATATGGAAAAAGTGAAAGCTGATTGAAAATGTATGGACAGATTAATAGATGAAAATGGCTCTCAATAACGACGCAAAAAGGAATTTTACAGGAGCAAGTGAGATTTTACAATAACGTGTTTGATAAAAATGGGAATTTTGTTGAGGAGGATGCTGAAAGTAAAGTTCTTAATTTAAATATTCCTCAGTTAAATGACGAACGAAAATATGGTTTGGAAACTGATTTTACCGTGTTAGAAATCGGCAGGGCGCTGTCTTTATTAAAAAATGGTTCGTCATCAGGTTTAGACGGATTGACTACAAGTTTCATGAAAAAATGTTGGCCTAAAGTAAAAATGATGGTGGTTAATTCCCTTCAAAGTGCATTTAGAGTCAGTGAATTGTCAGATACTCAGAAAAGAGCAGTTATCACGTTGATCCATAAGGATAAAGATTTGCCGAGAGATAGCCTTAAGAATTGGAAACCCTATATCTGTAACCAATACAGATTATAAAATGCTGGCAACATGTTTATCGCAGCGCGTATCTGGTGTTATTTCTGACCTCGTGTCAGAAGATCAGACAGGATGTATTAAGGGAAGAAAGGCAAGTAACTTGATTAGATTAATTGATGATGTCATTAATTACGCTAATGAAAGAAATCAAGCAGGTATATTACTTGCCCTTGACTACGCCCGAGCCTACGATTCCATCTCAAAAGACTATGTGGTCTGGTCCTTTAAAAAATTTGGTTTTGGCGAAAAATTTGTTAAATGGATTAAAGTTTTAAGAGAAGTTAAAAGGGCAATAACCAACCTGGCTCTTCCACGGTCTCAAATAGCATTACATATTGGTTTAATGACAAACACCACGAGCTGCATAAATTATATGGGTTGGATTTCGGAAGAAATAAGTGTAGAATTATTAGCAATACAAATCCGAAGTCACCCCAATATTAAAGGATTTGCCTTACCAGATGTAGGTTTTGCAGAACAAACATCGCGTATCTTGAAACTGGCTATGTACGCCGATGACATAACTGTTTTACTTCAAGATAAAAACGACATGGAAACGGTTTTGAAAATTATTGATGATTTTTCCAATATATCTCGCTTAAAATTAAATAAAAGTGAAACGGAAGCAATGTGGTAGGGATCGCGTAAAAACTGTCAAGAGAAATATTGCGATATTAAATGGAATACCCAGGTTAAAATCATGGGAATTAGTCAGTTTTAAAAATGACATCCCGGCCTCTGAAATTATGGAAAATTGGTCCAAAAAGACTTGAAAAAGTTGAACAAATCATTTGCAGATGGTCAAGAAGAAATTTAAGTATAAGCGGCAAATTATGTATTATTAAGTCCTTCTTAGTTTCACAATTTGTTTACGTTATGCAGGCGCTTCTTGCCCCTGTTAAAGTTCTCGATAAGTTGAATACTATTTTGTTCAGGTTTCTCTGGAAAAGGAAGTATTCAAATACAAAAGCCTTTGAAAAAGTTAAACGAAATGTATTGTGTAATGTGGTGGAAGAAGGTGGTATTAACATGATAAACGTCCACGATATGCAGACTTCTTTTTTACTGACATGGGCAGCAAAACTTCAACAACAAAAACATGAACCGTGGACAACGATTCCGTCTTTATCAGGTATTGGGAAGAAATTTACTTTGTTTTAAAGCCACAACACTACTAAAACCAAGGTATTGAATGCATTCGATCAAACTTTTTGACAGAAGTTCTCTTAAAATGAATCCATAATAAAGCATTGATTTATGAGAGAGAAGATCGCTTTGGCGATCAATGTTTGTGGAACAATATAAAAGTGGTTTATAAAAATAAAAGCTTATATTTAAAAAAATGGATAGAAGCGCATTTAGATATGGTGAAAGATATTTGGGTTAACGGAGATATGATTCCTTTTAACCAACTGTGCACAAAGAAAGGATACAGTCCCTCTAGATTTTTTGAGTACCGCGCAGTGAAGACTGCTGTGCGAGCGCTTGCACTTCGCAAAAACACAGCCAGCCCGCGAGCAGGCGAACACAATAATGACCTTGACACACGGAACCCTGTGATCATTAACCCCTCCGCGAGAAAGATTCGCATGCTGATAGTCCAGTCTAAAGCGAGCGAGCCTTGCGCTGCTACATTTTGGTTACATAAATATCAGGTTAAACTAGATCACAGTCATTGGCTGTTAGCAAGCAAATGTACAAAAGAAGAAAGATTGCGATTGTTACAATGAAAAATATTACATAATATTTATCCCACGAATATATTATTAAATAAAATGAAAATTAGAGAAACAAAATTATGTACATTTTGTAAACACATTGATTATGTTGAACACTTTTTTTGTCAATGTGAGAAGTTGACGAGCTTTTGGGAAAATGTTGTCCATTATATTTTTAGAAATACAGGATCAAATGTGCACCTCTCAGAACACGATGTCTTGTTTGGTTATCAACCTAGTAATATATGCCAAAATAATAAGGTACTTAATCACATTATTTTGATTGCAAAAATGTGTATTAGTAAATATTAGTATGGTGATAGATACGATTTGAATAGTATCATTATTGGAAAATAAAATGTACATTAGAAGATTGTGAGTAATGTATAAGTCGAGATGAGGTGAAGTGATATATGACGTTTGTGAATATTATGAGGGGGGTGGGAGGGAGCGGATGGACGAGAATAAGAAAAACAAAAAAAGAAAAAAAAGGAGAAAAAAAAAGTAACCATCTATGGCTCCTCAATTGCTTTTTGTATAAACAACCATGCAAACCACACAAAAAAAAACCAACAAAAAAGAAACCGGTTTTCTCCAATTTAAAAAAAACAAAACAAAAAAAAACAAGTCGCGTAAGGCGAAATTACTACATTTTAGTCAAGCTGTGGAACTCACAGAATGAAACTGAACGCACTGCATTTTTTCACAGTGACCGTAGTCCGCCGCTCGCGCAAAACCAAGTGAAACTGACGAGACTGTTTAGCGCGGTGATGGTTTCGCTGTGCTGCATAGCACGCTTTTCTGTACCTCTCTTCGTTTTAACTTTCTGAGCGTGTTTTTAATCCAAACATAATTATCATATCTATATGTTTTTGGAATCAGGAACCGACAAGGAATAAGATGAAATTGTTTTTTAATCGATTTCGGAAATTTTATTTTGATCAGAATTTTTTATATTTTTCATTTTGAGAGCTTGTTTTTAATCCGAATATAACATATTTATATGTTTTTGGAATCAGAAAATAATGAAGAATAAGATGAACGTAAATTTGGATCGTTTTATAAAAAAACAATTATTTACAATTTTCAGATTTGTAATGACCAAAGTCATTAATACATTTTTAAGCCACCAAGCTTAAATACAAAACCGAAGTCCGACCTTTGTCGAAGATTGCTTGGCCAAAATTTCAATCAATTTGATTCAAAAATGAGGGTGTGACAGTGCCGCTTCAACTTTTACAAAAAGCCGGTTATGACGTCATCAAAGACATTTATCGAAAAAAAGAAAAAAAAATCCGGGGATATCATACCCAGGAACTCTCATGTCAAATTTCATAAAGATCGGTCCAGTAGTTTACTCTGAATCGCTCTACACACGCGCACGCACACCGGCACAAACAAAACTTGACTAAATGTAAAAAGAGAGAGAGAGAGAGAGAGAGAGAGAGAGAGAGAGAGAGAGAGAGAGAGAGAGAGAGAGAGAGAGAGAGAGAGAGAGAGAGAGAGAGAGAGAGAGAGAGAGAGATGATAATGATGATGATGGAACTTTATTTTTCAAGGATAGAGGTTTAAGGTGACGCCTTTTCTTACAACCGGTCCTTACTTCTAATCCAAATGTCTAATAAATGATAAACAAGTAAAGCAACATGACAAATAAACAAAGTAAACGAACGAACCAGCAAACAATCGACAAGTAAGCAAACAAGCAAATAAACATAAACAACAAAATGACAAAGTAAGGAACATACAAATCAAAAGCAAAACATGCAACATATTAATTGAGGTTATACATGTAAAGTGATCGACGGTTAAAGTTCCATCCTCACCTATTCACACTTTACTGACACTATACACAACCATCAGTGTGTATAGGAAACAGGTACTTAACGCCTTCGTCCGTACGGGTTACACACTGTGTATAGCCAAACGGTACCTAATGTGGATTTCGTACGTACAGAAGTCACACAGATCCGTCTGCGTATGACCGGTACCTAAGGTGCTCCTCGTCCGTATGTGTGTCTGTGTGTGTGTCTGTCTGTGTGTCTGTCTGAGAAAGAGAGAGAGAGAGTGAGAGAAAGAGAGCGATAGAGAGGGGGAGAGAGAGCGCCAGAGAGACGGAGAGAGAGATATTGGGGAGACAGAGAGGGGAGAGAGAGAATGGAGAGAGAGGGGGGTGGGAGAGCGCGCGCGAGAGAGGGGGTGGGGGAGAAAGAGAGGGGAGAGAGATAGAGAAAGAAAAAATCAGCATACACAATAGAACATTGTGTTGTTTGTTTGAGAGACTGATTTCATTCTTGTCATTAGTCGACTGCAATACGCTTTGCCCGGAAACAACTTTTGTCGCTGTTTTTATTGGTAGTTTAGGAGCACAGCAGCTTGAGGCCGTGGTTTGTATTCTGTTTGTTTGTGGGTGTTTTTTTTTGGTTGTGTATTTCAGTCATGACGGCGGCATGAGTTTATATCCCACAAACGACGGGCGCAGTGGCATAGTGGATACTAAAGACGCCGGCCTTCTTAGCGGAAGGTCGTGTGTTCGAATCCCGGCCGCGCCTTGTGCCGATCTCCCAGGTCAACTTATGTGCAGACCGGCTGGTGCCTTACCTCCTTTCGTGTGTACACGCAAGCACAGGACCAAGTGCGCACGGAAAAGATCCTGTAATCCATTTCGGATTTCGGTGGGTTACAGAAACACGAACATACCAAGCATGCATCCCCCGAAAGCGGCGTATGGCTGCCTAAATGGCGGGTGCATAAACGGTCATGCAACAAAAACAACCACGAGTATACGTGGGAGTTTCAGCCCATCAACGCAGAAGAAGAAGAAGAAGAAGAAGAAGAAGAAGAAGAATACCCAATAAACAAGACGAGGAAAAGCTTAACAGGCTGATTTCAGTTCACATTTTTGTTTTCACTTCAAACAGTTTGTATTTCAAGGAAAAATATGTTAGGCTTGGATTGTATTCGCGAATTGCTGGATGCCAAGTTTCAAGCATTGCGCGTAATTTCCTTTCTTCAATTTCGTGCTCGCTTTTCTACTATTCTCTCCTCCTCTTCTTCCATCTCCACTTTTTTTAAGGCCCCCCCCCCCCCCCCCACCTCTCCTCCTCTTTACGTGGGTATCTGCCTTTTCCTGAATCATATTCCTCCTTCTTCTTTCCTTTTCTCCTTCTCTTCTTCTTCTTTTTTACATTTAGTCAAGTTTTGACTAAATTTTTTAACGTAGAGGGGGGAATCGAAACGAGGGTCGTGGTGTATGTGCGTGTGTGTGTGTGTGTGTGTCTGTGTGTGTGTGTGTGTGTGTGTGTGTGTGTGTAGAGCGATTCAGACTAAACTACTGGACCGATCTTTATGAAATTTGACATGAGAGTTCCTGGGTATGAAATCCCCGAACGTTTTTTTCATTTTTTTGATAAATGTCTTTGATGACGTCATATCCGGCTTTTCGTGAAAGTTGAGGCGGCACTGTCACGCCCTCATTTTTCAACCAAATTGGTTGAAATTTTGGTCAAGTAATCTTCGACGAAGCCTGGACTTCGGTATTGCATTTCAGCTTGGTGGCTTAAAAATTAATTAATGACTTTGGTCATTAAAAATCTGAAAATTGTAAAAAAAAATAAAAATTTATAAAACGATCCAAATTTACGTTTATCTTATTCTCCATCATTTGCTGATTCCAAAAACGTATAAATATGTTATATTCGGATTAAAAACAAGCTCTGAAAATTAAATATATAAAAATTATTATCAAAATTAAATTGTCGAAATCAATTTAAAAACACTTTCATCTTCTTCCTTGTCGGTTCCTGATTCCAAAAACATATAGATATGATATGTTTGGATTAAAAACACGCTCAGAAAATTAAAACAAAGAGAGGTACAGAAAAGCGTGCTATCCTTCTTAGCGCAACTACTACCCCGCTCTTCTTGTCAATTTCACTGCCTTTGCCATGAGCGGTGGACTGACGATGCTACGAGTATACGGTCTTGCTGAAAAATGGCATTGCGTTCAGTTTCATTCTGTGAGTTCGACAGCTACTTGACTAAATATTGTATTTTCGCCTTACGCGACTTGTTTACATTTAGTCAAGTTTTGACTAAATTTTTTAACGTAGAGGGGGGAATCGAGACGAGGGTGTGGTGTATGTGTGTGTGTGTGTGTGTGCGTGTGTGTAGAGCGATTGAGAGTAAACTACTGAACCGATCTTTATGAAATTTGACATGAGAGTTCCTGGGTATGACATCCCCGAACGTTTTTTTCATTTTTTCGATAAATGTCTTTGATGACGTCATATCCGGCTTTTTGTAAAAGTTGAGGCGGCACTGTCACACCCTCATTTTTCAATCAAATTGATTGAAATTTTGGCCAAGCAATCTTCGACAAAGGCCGGACTTCGGTATTGCATTTCAGCTTGGTGGCTTAAAAATTAATTAATGACTTTGGTCATTAAAAATCTGAAAATTGTAATTCAAATTATTATTTTTATAAAACGATCCAAATTTCCATTCATCTTATTCTTCATCATTTTCTGATTCCAAAAACATATAAATATGTTATATTCGAATTAAAAACAAGGTCTGAAAATTAAAAATATAAAAACTATTATCAAAATCAAATTTCCGAAATCGATTTAAAAACACTTTCATCTTATTCCTTGTCGGTTCCTGTTTCAAAAACATATAGATATGATATGTTTGGATTAAAAACACGCTCAGAAAGTTAAAACGAAGAGAGGTACAGAAAAGCGTGCTATCCTTCTCAGCGCAACTACTACCCCGCTCTTCTTGTCAATTTCACTGCCTTTGTCACGAGCGGTGGACTGACGATGCTACGAGTATACGGTCTTGCTGAAAAATTGCATTGCGTTCAGTTTCATTCTGTGAGTTCGACAGCTTGACTAAATGTTGTATTTTTGCCTTGCCCGACTTGTTTCCTTTTTCTTCTTTTTCTTTTTCTCCTTCATCTTCTAAATATATTTCCTCTGTGTCTTCTTCTCTGTCTTCTTCTTTGTCTGTTTTTTCTTGTCCTTATATTTTTTTATATAAAAACAAACAATACTTGAACAGTTATGTTGACAAGTATGCTTTTCAAAATAATATTTTCATATAAAAATTAAAAAAATTAAAAATAATGTCAATGAATGTGAACGAAGCCGATTGCATAATGAATCGATAATAATAATAATGAATCGATAATAATAATAATGAATCGATAATAATAATAATGAATCGATAATAATAATAATGAATCGATAACAATAATAATGAATCGATAATAATGATAATGAATCGATAATAATAATAATGAATCGATAACAATAATAATGAATCGATAATAATAATAATGAATCGATAATAATAATAATGAATCGATAACAATAATAATGAATCGATAATAATAATAATGAATCGATAATAATAATAATGAAAATTGTCAGTAAGTACTGGTGTCACATGACTGATGTGAACCAGTTGATTGGCTAATGGCGATGCGCTAAAACTGTTAGCGCACTCTTGGAGTGCGCTAACTTTTCCACAGAGCGTATTCTTACGCCCTTTACCTAAGCAAGACTGTGCTCTCATCCTCAGAATTAATTACTGACATGTAGCTTATATTCTCCACAATACCAAATGACCATAAATTCCCTACTTCTCAATTAAAGCAGAAGTGGGTTTTTTTTCTGACAGATTGCATGTGCCTGTGCCACAGTGCGGCTGCCACTGATCTAAAAATAGAAGCCGCTGGGTTTCATCTAATTCTCGCCGACTTGCATAGATTCTTCTCATCGTGTTAGTGGCATGTAGCTTATCATCCACATTACCAAATGATGAGTTAATATAAAATTCCCACCCGCTAGCAGAAAACACAAGTGTTATTCCGATAACGTACCAGCTAGACCAGTTTGGAAGACTGACTCGATCGACTCTGTCATACGTAGCCGCACTGACTACACTGAAATACGACTGCATCAGTTCAGTTTCCGAATTATTATTTCAAGGCAAGAACAATCGTAATCGAAAACGTGTAGGGTTCAGAACGTTCTTACCATTATAAGACTTATTACCAGCGTGCCTCGTGCGTGCAGACTCAGTCAGTGCAGACTGCATGCAGTGGTTTGATTGCCCTAGCAGACGACATAAACCCCGCTCAGCAAATTAACACGTTGGGCAAATGTGAACGAAAAAACGATGGGGATATAATACGTGTAGGGTTCAGAGCATTCTTACCGTTCATATTTAGTATCAGACTCCCCGATGAATGAAGATAAAACACGAAAATATGCCACATTTGTTTTGAAAATGTGCGAACCGTCGAGTCCCGCGGCTTCGAGTCAATTCAAGGGGAGTCACTCCGCACAGTCAATCCGTCGAAGCTCGACTGGAGGTTTCGAATCGCAAATAATGAAGAGCACAGCCCTTTCTCCGAGTTCAAATGAGGTCTCTCTGAAAGATCATCACTGTTCAGATTAACGCTACACTGGAATTTACCAACAGAAATTAAAATGCGTGTGACGAAAGCACGACACACTTGAGACACCCCACACAAAAGTAGATCTTTACTGTACACGACCTGACCACACAGTTATGCCTATTCAAATGCGCGTTGCAAAATGTGCGCTTGGAATCTTCTTTTTTCTATGGCGGTACTGACAATATCGTTATTGAAACAATCCCAGTGCACTAAGGGATTTATAGAGCAAATCTCGAAAATAATTATTGAACTCAGCGCTATGCGCTTCGTTCAATAATGAATTTTCTCGATTTGCTCTATAAATCCCTTAGTGCACTGGGATGTCTCAATAACTTAAATAATAATAATGAATCGATAATGATAATGAATCGATAATAATGATAATGAATCGATAAGAATAATAATAATAATGAAT
Source organism: Littorina saxatilis (assembly GCF_037325665.1). Classification (NCBI taxonomy): domain Eukaryota; kingdom Metazoa; phylum Mollusca; class Gastropoda; order Littorinimorpha; family Littorinidae; genus Littorina; species Littorina saxatilis. Next base: position 26,828,009 of record NC_090254.1, read on the forward strand.
CGATAATAATAATAATAATAATGATATAGCATCTGTAGACCGATGCATGAGAAAGATACGTTTACGTATCAAAAATGGTGGTGAAAAAAAAAAACATTTTAAAAATACATGTACTTAGCTTTTCTAAAGTGGCTAAGCCTAAATACAATTGTTTCCACCATTGCGAACAAACTCAACTAAAGTACACTTATTAAATTACTAAAAACAACAGCACCTTCCCTTGTACAAGCGTAGAAAGCAATTCAGAATTCCATTTTTATTTTGCTCAATGCTACACTTAGACATGCATGTGCAACAAAATTGAATCTTGACTTGTCTTTGGTTTTTCACTCAAACATGTACAACACGTATCCACAAGAGCTGACTGCTCCAGGCTGATTGGAATAAGTGGTTTATTTTAATGATTATGTCTTGGGGGAGGGATATTATTTTAATCATTCGAATTCCTACCTGTCTGCCTTTATCTGCGGATGCTTACTGCAATAGCAGCATTTCTAGATGCAACTTCTTAATCAGGGGGAACAAAATAACATTTTAAAGAGATACAAAAAAGTTATTTGAAATAATTAACAAACAAACAAAAACACCAGGGCAGCAAAATTGGAGTATACAAAAATCACAAACATTTTCCGTGCACACACAAAAAGCGTTCTATCCAAAAAGTGTACAACCGGAAGGATTATTTTCGTTTCTTGAGACATAAAAATGTTTATTAGGAGAAACTTTAATTTCTGTCAGATCTGTCCGATCTCCTGAGCAGATGACAATAATCACCACTTATTGATTTAGCCTATATAAAAATGAATGTGTTTTTCCAGTTTTTGTCCGTCAATGTTCTCATATTTCGCAGTCTGGTCGGTAAGTGTAAAAGTTGATGCTGACGAAGGAATTAAAACTGAAATTGTCTTCGATGAGTTAATTAGGGCTTCGGTATGTATGACAGATATTGTGTTTGCTTATTTGCTTGGTTGTTTGTTTGTTTGTTTGTTTGTTTGTTTGTTTGTTTGTTTGTTTGTTAATGCGTTTGTTTGTTTTGCGCTCGTTGGTTCGTTCGTTCGTTCGTTCGTTGGTTCGTTGGTTCGTTGGTTCGTTCGTTCGTTCGTGTAAACGTGTGATGATTTATTCGTGTGTTTGTTTGTCTGTTTGTTGTAGTGTTGTTGTTTTTTGGTTGTTTTTTTTGTTTGTTTTATGTGTGACTCGATTATCTCTTTCTTTGTGCTTGCTTCGACGCATAATTGTCTTTACGCCCATCGTTCATTACAATTTTTAAATTAAGTTTCTAGGTCGCTTGCTTGCCTGTGTGATAGCTGCATTTTATGCCTTCCCGACACAAGCGGGGTTTGTTTGTTTGTTTGTTTATTTGTTGCTTAACGTCCAGCCGACTACGCAGAGCCATATCAGGACGAGGAAGGGGGGGATGAAGGGGGCCACTTGTCAAGCGATTCCTGTTTACAAATGCACTAACCCATTACTTGTGTCCCAGCAGGCTTTAGTAAAACTAAATTAATACCTACTGGAAGATTACCAGTTTCCAGTATGTTAAAATAGGCTTAACCTATCTACTGCTGGACTTACATCAGAACACTAACAGATTAAACTATACATGAATCGCGAGACAAGCGGCAAGAGAAGACATTTTTGGAAAAAAAATACAGGTGAATGAGCAAGAAGGCAGAAAAAAGAAAAGAATTCATGAAGAAAAAGAGAGCATGACAGGAAAGAGGAACCAAAAATCTACCTAACAGCAAACTAGAAAGCTCCTGCGGTTCCAAAAACAGGAGGGGCCTTTAATTTCATAACCGCAGTGCCCCACTGCGGGACAAGCGGGGTTATTTTTGGTGGGTGGATTCAATAATTCTTAAGATACTGATTAAAGGTTTCCTTGTAGCCTAACTGCGTTAACTTTTACTGTACAAAAAGTCAATATATAATGTGCATTTAAGCGTAACACTTTGTTCAGATGAAAGAAAAATTCGAGGGTTGGAGTTGGAGAAGTTCACATGCTAGATTTGACAAATCTTTCATGACCACATTATAACATCTTCTCCCTTTAGAAAACAAGAAGAGCAAACGCTCGATCGAGTCACTTTCGCAGTTCTGAATATTATATGAGGCATCAGATGGACAGGAAGAAATTGCTATTCACAACACAATACAGATGTAAATAATTTGATGTAAAGAATAATCCTATAAAGTTTGAATCAAATCCGATGAATAGTTTCAGAGATATGATATTTCAATTTTTTTCCTTCAAGACATACCTGTGACCTTGAAAAAGGTCAAAGGTCACCAAAGCAGACGTCAAAGTGTAGAGGTCACTGGGAGTCACGTTCACATAAAATTTGAGCCCGGTCACTTTTATAGTTTCCGAGAAAAGCCCAACGTTAAGTTGTGTGTTGCCGAACAGAAAAGGCTAGTTATCTCCCTTGTTTTTCTGATAACGTTCGTAAAAGGCTACAGATGTAAATACTTTGATGTAAAGAATAATCCTACAAAGTTTCAATCACATCCGATGAACTTTGTCAAAGATATAAAATGTCTAATTTTTCCTTTGACGCTGACCTGTGACCTTGAAAAAGGTCAAAGGTCAACGAAACCATCGTTAAAGTGTAGAGGTCATTGGAGGTCACGACTAAACAAAATATGAGCCGGATCGCTTTGATAGTTTCCGAGAAAAGTCCAACGTTAAGGTGGTGTCTACGGACGGCCGGCCGGACGGCCGGCCGGACAGACTAACACTGACCGATTACATAGAGTCACTTTTTCTCAAGTGACTCAAAAAGTAGCAAATTACAAACACAAGATGTGAATTGTGGAAAATTCTGTTTAGCTTCCAGAATCAGACAAAAGGCCTTGCTGACCTGTCAACGCTACTCCATGGAGTGAGCGGATTCCACATTTTACAAATCTGGAAAAGAAACTTTTGATGCCGAAGAGATTCGAGTGGAGAGACGAAAGGAAAGAAGAGAAAAACAAATCCACACAAAAACAGAAGAGGCAACCAAAAAAGAAAAAAGTGCAGAAAAAAATGTTAATATTCGAAAAGCGAAGAGTCACGAATTTCAGAAATCCTCCTCCCCAACCCCCATATCCCACCCCTTACACTACCCGCACATCCCCGTCCTTCCCCCTACCCGCCTCCACACCCCTATATCCTTCCTCCTTGCTTCGGTGGCTGTGTTCCAAAGGCACAATAGAAAGAGAGTGGAAAGAAAAGAAAAATGAAGAAGAAAAAAACGAAGCGTAGGATCATGAGAAATAAATTTTGGGATTAAATGAGTTTTGCCAGTGCTCTCTAATGTGAATCTTTGGAATAATTACCTTCTTTCTCCCTCGCTCTATTAGAGCTGCCCTGTAGGACATGGCGGCGACCAGATTACAAAGGGCCCTTCACTCACACACAGCGTGCAGGCTTCACGAGGACGGACACTTCTGACACTTTTTGTCGGCCGTGTTGCACGTGCGCACATATGCACGCAAACACGCACGCTTACGTACAGGCAGACAGACATGCTAGTGACGCAGGCAGACGCACACATGAACGCACACGCTCGGACGCATGCGCAAACACACACACGCGCGCATGCACGCACGCACGCACACACACACACACAATGAGAAACGACAGCCAGACAAGTGGACAGACATAGAGACATAGGCTGAGTAAAAACAAAATTAAGGTCAAAGGCAGGGGGGGGGGAGTCACGCATGGAGACAGACAAAGAAACACTACCAGAGAAACAGACAGAGAGACGAAGACGACAATAATAATTGACACCTCTGTCATCTTTCGCCAGCCATTAACAGACCTACATGACAGACTCACGCGCGACGCACGTGGAAACTCCGCGTGAGAAGACGACGTTGGGCGAACAAGTGATGATGGTGAAAAGAAAAGTTAGACTCGGCAAGGGAATTATTTTTTTCAGACAGAGAATTACGACCTGTCACCAGATCGTGTCCAATCGCCATAATTTGCTCATTAACTTTCAACGGCGGCATATTGCCCGGGTCTTCCGGGTCTTACAAGGGGCGCAAAATTGAAAAACTCGCCATGTCACTTTTGATCCCAGAGAGTTTCAGAATAATTTACGACAGCTTCAGATGCAAGGGTCAGCAAGCGTGTCAACAAGGCCAAACAAGACTTCGTTTTACAAGCGGGAGCCTCTCATCCATGAACCACGGAGAACCTTAAGGCGATCTTTAATTGAGCCCGAAGTCGACTTCGCAAAGACTTCGCGAAGCCTTTTTACCAAAAACTCAGTGCTAAAGCTTCGTGCGGGTAGCTTCGCGAAGTATGCTTCGCGTAGTCGACTTGGCCCAGTTGAGGACGGGCTTAACGCGTCATTTGTAGTTTTGACCAAAATGTGACATTTTACACACATTGAGACAGCCAGTGTTTTACGAGACCGCGCGGGTTGATTACTTTACTGTCGAGATCTGTCTCAAATGTCACATTTTGGTCAAAAATACAAATACTATTCATGTATCGATCAATTTTGGTCAGACTTCGTCTTATTTGTTACGATTGAACGCGCACTATTTTGAAGTCCTGGCCAGCCGCCTCAATATGAGTTTTAGTCGACCACCGATCGATCTCACATGGCTCAAGGAAGGGGAATCCGATATTCAATCGATGCATAACTGTTCAAACCGAATCAAAGTTTTAAAAGTCGATCGGTTTAAAAACATAGGTCCTTTTGTTATGTAATACCGTTCGGTCAAAAGTACCCTCCTTCCCAAGTAAATACTCGTGCACATACCACAGATTTGACAATTCGTTTCAATGGCAAATTTACACCAACAACTAATTTTTTTAAACATTACAAGAACACATTCTTCCATTTGAACAAATAACACAAAATCGCAGCCTGGTTGCGTAACATATGAAGAGCGAAAAATTATTTTTGCAGAACGAGATGGGCGTGAGGAACAATGTTTATTCGGCAAAAAACAAAAACAAATTTTGCACAGAATGCGTGAGTTCGAATCCCGGTCGCTACCGCCTGGTGGGTTAAAAGTGGAGATTTTTCCGATCTCCCAGGTCAGACCTGCTAGTGACTTAACCCCCTTCGTGTGTACACGCAAGCACAAGACCAAGTGCGCACGGAAAAGATCCTGTAATCCATGTCGGAGTTCGGTGGGTTATGGAAACACGAAAATACCCAGCATGCCTACTCAACGAAAGCGGAGTGAAGCGGACTATGCTCTCAGAGTATAGTAGTGTGGGGAACCCAAATGGGCAAATGAGCTCACACGTAACCAGAAAATTCTGGAACGCTGAAGAAGAAGAAGCACAGAATGCTACTTGGTTGTAGACTGTGGATATGTGTCCAAGTGAGTGAATGGTGTAAATGCTGCGTCGCTCACAAGAAATAACGGTTTTAGGTGTGACAAAAAAAAAGAACAGGGCCTGAGTACGGTGATAAATACAAGACTTACTTTACAACCATTTGAAAAATACATACATCCCCCGTGGTATCAGAATGCCCCCGTGGCTGCCCGCATAACGAAATCGTTTTTCTCGTGTTTTGAACTTGCCAGTGTTACAGCACAGAGCAGAGTCCGTCCCGCGCTTTGCTTTGTGTACATCACGTGGCCACTCAAACACCCGCACAACGCAACATTTTCACGAGAAAAACACGTTTATTTGTTTGCTTTGTCTGTATTACACATTTTTATTTACATTTGCCACTGACACACCAAATTGTATACTTTAGTTTGCAAGTTTGTTTGTTTGTTTGTTCGTTCATGGGCTGAAACTCCCACGGCTTTTACGTGTATGACCGTTTTTACCCCGCCATTTAGGCAGCCATACGCCGCTTTCAGAGGAAGCATGCTGGGTATTTTCGTGTTTCTATAACCCACCGAACTCTGACATGGATTACAGGATCTTTTTCGTGCGCACTTGGTCTTGTGCTTGCGTGTACACACGGGGGTGTTCGGACACCTAGTTTGCAAGTGAATCGTTATCATACAAAATAACGTTATCACGAGACGAACAGAGATCTCAGAGATCGTCTGCTTCTCAACTGTTTCGCGCAAATTGTGTAATATCTATTTTTGCGGAAACTGTGACCTCCCAAAGAAAGGCAATCTCAGCGGCTTCCACCTGCAACATAGTCGTGCTTATTTGGAATGTGACGTCCTGTACTTCGTCAGTCACACCTATCTCGAAAACTAAGCGTCGCACCGAACCAGCGCCCTTCCATTATGTTATTCCAGCAGGGAGAGGCCACAGTATTACGGCTTACTAGTGCCAAAACCTCATAATTGTAATTATCAAGGGAAAATTACTAATTTTCCCTTGATAATTACCATTTTCACGTGTTTATTACTAATTTTCCCGGGAACATTACTAATTTTCCCGGAATAATTACTAACTTTCACCTGTTAATTACTAATTTTTAGTTTTGGCTCACTTCCTGACGGATTGCTAGTGCCAAAACTAAAAAGTAGTAATTATCCCGTGAAAATGAGTAACTAACAGGTGAAAACAGTAACTGACAGCGTTAATTAGTAATTATCACGTGATAATGGGTTACCCCATGTTTTGGCACTAGTAAGCCGTCATATGGCTTACTAGTGCCAAAACCTCATAATTGTAATTATCAAGGGAAAATTAGTAATTTTCCCTTGATAATTACCATTTTCACGTGTTATTTACTAACTTTCCCGGGAAAATTACAAACTTTCACCTGTTAATTACTAATTTTTAGTTTTGGCTCACTTCCTGACGGATTGCTAGTGCCAAAACTAAAAATTAGTCATTTTCCCGTGACAATTACTAATTATCCCGTGAAAATGAGTAACTAACGAGTGAAAACAGTAACTGACAGCGTTAATTAGTAATTATCACGTGATAATGGGTAACCCCAGGTTTTGGCACTAGTAAGCCGTCATACCTGTGGCGCTGACCACAACGTGTAGGCGGGAAGGGCGGTCTATATACCTTCTCTAACAACCTTGGCTCTGTTATCAATGAAACACGTAGAACCAGAAAGTTTTCCTTCATGAAAGTTTACGATGTGTAGCCTCGTTCAGACATTGCCGTTTTGTGCTTACCCTATGCAAACCAAAATCAATGAAACACGTAGAACCAGAAAGTTTTCCCATAATGACAGTTTACGATGTTTAGCCTGGCTCAGATATTGCAGTATTGTGCTTACCCCATGAAAACCAAAATCCTAGAAGTTATATCAGATGGAAACTTCACACGAGTTTTAAAATCACAATGAAAACGCCCAAAACTTCAGATCCCCCAAGCTTTCAGCCACAAAAACAGAGCCGCCCTCGTATTCAAGCAGACAAAGGCATCGTAGAAACTGTCATGGAAATGCATTACGTCAACAAAAGTGTAGCTGAGAAGATGACCCTGATTAAATGTTCGCGGGCTGCAACTCCTACAATGTCATGTAACCGGTGTTTGGTTTTTTTATTTTTCTCTGTTGTTGTTTTGTGTGGTGGGTTTTTTTCATGAGTGGGCCCTTAAACGTGTAAGGTCGGTTTTTTTCTCCTCCCACGCAGGAATATATCTCATGTAAGCGACTATCCATGCATCAATTTTACATAGTGCAATATTATTTTTGATTGTGATAGTCTTAAAGAGGTTTGACCTTAGAAAGTATCTGTACACTTATGAAATTTAAAGATGACACGGACAGCACTTAAGGTCAGTGTAATTGAAAATATGATAGGTGTGCTTGTTGTTACTGACGTGAACCTATGTTTTATGATTTATGTGTGTTGTCCTATACAATTGTTGTTATAATCGTTTACAGGCAGGCAGGGTGTGCCGAAGAACATTTTCCATTTTTATGTAATATTTTAATGGACAATAAAATGCTGTTATTGTTATTGTTCAGGGCAGAATATACCTGCGCAGTTTCAGTGGCACAGACGACGCACTGCATATTATTGATGCTGCGATAGGGATTATGACGAGTACTTGGCCTGTTTTCCTTTCACGCAACGTGTTGCGGGCTGGGATAATCTGCAGTGCGTCGTCTGTCCTGCTGAAGTTACATAGGTGAGTGCCAGGCCTTATTATTGTTATCAACTAAAACCGCATTGACCTTTATGTCACCGCACCGATGTGTTGACAATGAAAATAAATAAAACATTAATGGATTAAACTACCAGAACAGAGTGAAAGCACACTGAAGCTGAGACCTGGATAATAAATGATAGAATGTAACAACCCAGGGCTCCCCAAAGTGCGCGTCCCTGTGTCCTATACGCACTAGAAGCCGAAATCACGTACTAGAAATTCGCTGAGGGGGTCCCGGGACGCACTAAACCGTCAAAGAGCGGGTCCCGGGACGCACGTAATGTCCGCTATCGTGCGTACTGAAGGTCCTCTTTTCAGACGGATGTCGTCAGTCAAGTACGGTGCAAGCACAAATACCAATTCCACGCCGGAACGAATTGGAACAGAGTGTGTGTGTTCCGTTTAACAAGGCATAGTTGAAGTGTCCTCTTCGAATATTCTGATAAAAAAAAGACACTTCATAATCATATCACACTATTCGCAATAACAATGCGTTATATGAAAACATGTGGTTTGGGGACCATGGACTCTTGCCGGGACCCTCTAAAACTCCGCGTATGGGTTTCCACGGACCCTCTAAACATTAAAAGTGGGTCCCGGTGTAACACGAGAAAATTACTCCCACGAGATTTTTACTCCGGAGTAAACATTTCGTACGAAAAAGTTACTCCCTTTACGAAAAAAGCACTCCCCCATTGCACGAGAAAATTACTCCCCAAGACGGGTGAGTTCCGAGTAAACATTTCGGACAAAAATGTTACTCCCCTGACGAATAAATAACGAATAAATTACTTCACCCCAACACGAGCAATTTAACTTCCCATGCCAGGTGTACGAAATTGTTACTCCCTTGTACCCTGTTAGTCTTGGTGATGGAAGGGGTGGAGGGAGGGTAGCGCGACATTCGTGTGCGCGAGATCACTTATTGGCATTATCCTTTCGCCCGCATCCCATTTTTGCGTACGAGATTTTTACTGGAAGTAAAAAAAATGGGTAGTAAAAATTTCGTGGAGGGAGTAATTTTTTCGTGCCTTGGGGAGTTCTTTTCTCGTACGAAAAGTGTACTCGGAGTAAGAATTTCGTACGAAATATTTACTCCGGAGTAAATTTTTCGTGGAGTAAAAATTTCGTGTTACACCGGGACCCTCTAGGACGGGCGTCCGTGGGGAGCCCTGCAACCTACGCATGCATCAACCGAAACCTCATTCAACTTTATTTCACCACATTAAAGTTTCCGCAATGAAAATAAAAGCAACATCAATAGACGAAACATCAAAACACAGTGATGTGAAACCACACCAAAGCTGAAACTTTGATTATATCTGATGTAATGAGCTATCGATGCTCAGTTTAACTGAAACCTCATTATCACCCCACCAGTGTTTTCGTTGTGAAAATGAATGCGACATCAATGGAAACCACAATCGGAACAGAGTGAAGCCACATTGAAGCGTAGAACTTGATTTAATCTTTACGTATCCCAAAACAAGAAAATTAAGTTGTTGGAACGTTGTTATTGACACAAATACGTTACAATCACAAACGTTCCAACAACTTACCTTTCTTGTTTTTGTATTCTGAATTTTGGAACGTTGGCAGTCTTTTTTTTTTCTTTTTTTTTTGGGGGGGGCGGGGGGGGATTTAATCTCTATGTAAACCGCTACGAATGCTTCACTTGAAACCTCATTGAACTTTGATGTCACGTACCGCATCACTGTTTTCACAATGAAATAGACGCAACATTAGTTAACGAAATAATAAGAAGAGAGTCCAATTACACCAAAGCTGGTAAAAATAACCTCAACGCGTATGTCATACAGACGAACACCCCTTAAGCGTTTAAAAAAAAAATTCCACAAACTGAATCATTATTATCTCCTGTAACTCGCTGTCTTTGTGGACACTTAAACCTCATTGAACTTAATGTCACAACACCGACATTCTCGCAAAGAAAATAAATGCGACATCAATGGCCGAAACACTGAAAGCAAAGAGACACCTCACTGAAGCGGAGACTGTGAAGACATTTAACGTAACCTGGGGTGGTGTTCGAGAGAAAGTTCTCAACTGAGTGGGAACCAAGCACTGGGTTGGATTGGTTGAATTCGAGATGTGTTGAGATTTCAACCCAAACCGAACCCGTGCGTGGGTCTCACCCAAAATGGGGTGCTTTTTTCGTGAACACCGCTCCAGCTATCCATGCATAAACGGAAAACCCCAGTGAACTTTATGTCACCACCGCCACGGTTTTGCAATGAAAATGAACGCAACATCAAGGGAAGACACAATCAGGACAGACAGAAACCACACGGAGAAAACACCGTCAAAAGCGAAAGGCATACAGACGAACACCCGTCCAATGATGCTCTTTGAAAGGAAACAGTACACGTGAAAGCCTTTTCAAACCAATCGCACTTTATAGGCGCTTCAAGACAGCTTTCCTCCAAATCTAGTCCACTACAAAGGCCGACTGTGGACAACAGCAGTTAAAACTGTTTTCTCTTGCACTAGGGTGGTCCCTCAAGGCGACCAGACGATGGTCGAGTCGTCTAGGAGTATTCACGGCGGTCGACACGGCGGACATTAAAAAGGCAGTGATCACGCTAGTTGTTTTGTAATCCGGTAATACAATGGAACATCCCCCCCCCCCCCGCCTCCCCCTCTTAAAAATCCCCTCTAAAAAGCCTCCGGTCTAAGACACATACAAACACCCCTCCCCTCCTCCCCCCCCCCCTCTCCCCTCTTAAAAGTCCCCTTTAAAGACCCTCCGAATTAAGACACATACAATCACCCCCCCCCCCCCCAACTTTCTTTTTTTTCGAAAGTTTGGATTTCATATTTTCTGTTCTTTGTGAATTAAACTCCGTTTTATGATCCCTCGATTTAAAGACCTGACCTTCCCGGATTTGTTTAGATCTAAATAGGGTGTTGCACTCAACCTCAAAGGTATACAACAATAACCGACTACCTACAAAATGGCAGCCACTCAAACTATAATGTTCAAACCTATCAATACTTTATATTTTCATACGTAGAACAGTCCGACGTAATCATAACCGGTTGACAATTTGTTTCCAGGAATGTTCACATTAGATACAATGAATCACAGGACTTTTCCAGTCGACGCGAACACTGAAAAGTGCTGCAGATTTTGAAAGTGATCATCCTAAAAAATAATGCAGGGATGAATGTTATTGGTGTTTGGGGTTTATGTTTGTTTGTTTCTATCTTTCTTTGTTTTAGTTTGTTTGGTTGGTTGGTTGGAAGTTGTTGTTGCTGTTGTTGTTGTTGTTGTTGTTGTTGTTGTCGTCGTCGTCGTTCTTGTTGTTGTTGTTGTTGTTGTTTGGGGGGTATAAGCGGGAGGTTTGGCTGATAGGGGGATGGGGTACTGGGTGGGAGGGTTGGGGGGTTGCGGAAATTGCCCCTGCAGGTCCAGCCATGGCCTTCCTCTGACAGCAGCCTTGATGTCGCTGCATTCTCCACTGGAGCCCTCATACGGACAGAGGCAGGAGGGCTCGGGTTTCAACCAAGCGAAAATCCGACTTCTCTTGCATGTATCACTTTTTATCAGTATCCATCATCATTTCTACTGGAAAAGGACAATACCTTTTTTTGTAATCATAAAGTCTTGTGCATGCTTTGTGCATACACCCTAATTCTATTATTTTGGACACAAGGACCGGAATCCAGAAATCTAAACCGAAGAAGAAAGTTCCACGCTCTTCTCTTTCAACAGGACAAAAGAAAATTGGCACTTTCTGTAACGGATGTTCCTGTTCAGATTGTGCAGTGCAGAAAAGCAACTGAAGGGAAAACCACAGGGTTCCTTTGGAGAATGTCAAAATGCAAGCTACCATGTTCGCCTCGCTGCTGTCGCCACAGGCTCCGTTTACATATACTGTCCTTCTCCTGTAACCTTTGTAATCATGTCAGCCACCACGGATTTTCCTGGGCTTTTAAACCCCGGTCACACATAGACGCCGACTACGATGGAAAAGTGTCCGACAGCGTGGCCAATTGTGGGCTTAACGTGGGAGGATCTCCATGAGCGTGGTGTGGTCGGGGATCTGCTAGGTCGGGAAGCTGCGCGCTCTCCCAACGCTTATTTTGAACTGCACAAAACAAGCGTAGCCGGGTCGTGGCGCAGTACAGTCGTGATGTAGTTTTTTTTTTATTTGCCATCTGCTGGATTTTGACGGCGATGTGCCCCGATTTGATAACTTTTTCAGATCGGAGTGATCGGCATGGTCGTCGTAAGGACGTAGAGCTGTGTGACGGGGGCCTCATGTGTGATTGGCGCGCATCATTTTACCTGGTTTGTTTGTTTGTTTGCTTAACGCCCAGCCAACCACGAAGGGCCATATCAGGGCGGTGCTGCTTTGACATATAACGTGCGCCACACACAAGACAGAAGTCGCAGCACAGGCTTCATGTCTCACCCAGTCACATTATTCTGACACCGGACCAACCAGTCCTAGCACTAACCCCATAATGCCAGACGCCAGGCGGAGCAGCCACTAGATTGCCAATTTTAAAGTCTTAGGTATTACCCGGCCGGGGTTCGAACCCACGACCTCCCGATCACGGGGCGGACGCCTTACCACTAGGCCAACCGTGCCGGTTATTTTACCTGGACATACACCAAAACTGAACAGCCAGACTGCAATCTGTGCAGAGAGGTGTTTGGGTGTGTGTGGTTTTTTTTTAGTTAAAAGGGCATCCTTTCCCTTGGACTTGCACCAAAAATGTACAGCGAGGCTGCATTCTGAACAGATTGAGTCTGCTTCTTAATCGACACGTATTTCAAGCTGCGCAATTAACTGTGCTAACCCGTCGCGATATAACCTTGAACGGTTGAAAACGACGTTAAACACCAAATAAAGAAAGAAAGAAACTGTGCTAACATGTACCACTCTTCACAAGAAGCAGCCAGGCTGTTGATATTATTGGTTGTCCCAAGTGGATGGATGCATGCTTTTTTTCATCCCATGTAAAATCCTGGATAGATCTGAGATGTGGCATGATGATTGCTTGAACCAGCAGGAAAGTGGTTTTAAATACAATTGAGGGAATAATACAATGTCTACCCTGAAAACCCACCCGGACATGTATCTGGGGCATTTTACAAAGTACAAAGTTCATGCTTGTATGTTATTTCTTACGAGAAAACTTTTTATATGTAAAATGTTAAATTTCAATGTCTAATGTAAAGCGCCATGAGACTGCCATTCGGCGGTGAACAGCGCTATAAAAGAATGTTTTATTATTACTATTATTATTATTATTATTATTATTATTATTATTATTATTATTATTATTATTATTATTATTATTATTATTATTATGTATGGCGTATGTTCTTACCTGTTCCAACTCCCGTCACCCAATCCCCCCGCCTCCAAGAACTACAATTGTACAGTATTGTCTACCCCACTTTCTTACACACACAAAAACACCATCATGATCGTATATATTCTTGCCAACCACCACCATCCCGCTACCCCTCAAACAAGACAGTTGAACAACACACTTGTACATAGGTATCTCGACTCTTCCTCATCCACCCACCTTTGATCCATCGAAGCTCACCCCTCCTCCCCCCCCCCCCCCCCCTCCTCCTCCCCTGAGTCGTAGGCCACCCAAACCTCCGGGGCAATCAAAAACACTTTTACCTCTGCGCACTTTCAGCCCTTGGCTTTACCCCTAGCATTTTCTCCCCCCCCCTCCCGCCTCCATCCCCCTCTCTCTCTCTCTCTCTCTTTCTTTTCCTCTCTCTCATTCTCTGTTTCTGTCTCTGTCTCTCTCTCCCTTTTTATCTCTCTTTATCTTTCTTTCTCTCGCTCGCTTTCTCTCTTTGCCTGCCTGTTTGTCTGTCTGTCTGTCTGTCTGTCTCTTTTCCTCTCTCTAATTCCGTCTCTGTCTCTCTCTCTCTCCCTTTCCATCTCTCTCTATTTGTCTGTCTGTCTGTCTGTCTGTCTGTCTGTCTCTGTCTGTCTCTCTCTCTCTCTCTCTCTCTCTCTCTCTCTCTCTCTCTCTCTCTCTCTCTCTCTCTCTCCCCCTCACATTCTCTTCCATCTCTATCTATCTTTCTTTCTCTCGCTCGTTTTCTCTGTCTGTCTGTCTGTCTGTCTGTCTGTCTGTCTGTCTGTCTGTCTGTCTGTCTGTCTGTCTGTCTCTCTCTCTCTCTCTCTCTCTCTCTCTCTCTCTCTCTCTCTCTCTCTCTCTCTCTCTCCATTCGCTGCGGCGTTGCAGAGTTGATTTCACAACCTAATTCATTTGTCTCCCTTGGAGAAGGGGCCAACTGGCGAGAGAAGATGCACAAGAGATTGTTGAAACGAAACGTTCGTGAGAAAGGGGCGGGCGTTGCAGCCCCTTCAACCCTCGCTGGAGAGGAGCATACGCGGGCCTCTCCAAAAGTCGCAGCAACTCTAGAGACCTGATCAAGTCGCATCATGCATTGCAGTGAGCACATGCGCAGTGACGAGTAGACAAAGATCTAGTCAAGTGCGCCGAGTACGAAGGGGGAAAAAAACTAAACACAAAAACTAAAATTTCAGACAAACCAAAAAAGATACGATGAAATAAAAAAAATATTCGTTAAAGAACAGCATTAGAACAAAAGACTAGGTCCGGAGATTTATGGATGAAAACTGCGATTAAAAAGATTCTTATATTCAGCTGCGGCTAAAATATAAGAAAAAACAAGACAGGACACCAAATATATGTGAGAAAGAATAAGACAAAACATTGGGTGATGAGCTTTGTTTGAACGAAACGGAAAATGCAAACAAAAACATAGATTTACTTATTTGACAATAGGATGCAAAATCTTGAGATTTTGTTGCAGACTTCCTGCCATACAAACCTACGAGATAAAATAACAAAGGGGTTGCAAACATTCTATAGATCTATAATCATAAATTGAATAACCCACGAGACAACAGCGTGGCTATATACTTCTGACAATCGCCGCCTGCATAGAACACCTTAGTTACCACTCGCTGTGTGTCATACGTGTAGCCGTGTGGCGATTTCATGTACTGTTGTCCTTCTCTTTTACTCCCTGTCTATTATCTTCCCCTGACCCAAGTTGTGTCTCCCGCTAGGATTATTGTGTGTTGTAGCTAATTGTAGGTGTGTATGGAGGCTGGTTTCTTATTGGTTGATTGTTTGAACGGGTGCGCGCGTGAGTCATAATAATAGCGTGGGCTAGAAGAGTACCCGGTGTGATTTCGAAGTGTGAAGACGTGTCAGTGTGCGTATCTTGGATTGTGATGTTTTAGTTGTAGTTGAACGATGTTTATGTTTCTGTAATAATCAATGCAAGTAATGTAGTTTGGGCCATTATAACTGTATTTTGGCGAAGGAGTGATTCGAGGATTGTTTAGAGAGACTTTGTGTGTGTGTTCAGTTGAACAAACGTTTTAGAGCTGGGTTTATATCAGCGAAGTGACTTTCGACCGGGATCGTAATTCAAGTTCCGACGAGTTGTGTGCGGCTGTATATTGAGGAAGGAACTACACTGCTTTCTGGTGTCTGCTTTCTGGTGTACGTTAATTAAAAGTCACGTTATCGCAACCTCTGTCTTGGCGTCTCATTTATGCTTCCTGGCCTATTTCCCCCTTCCACTCCACCCTATCACATACGTATATCTAGAAATTTTTAGGTGAGAGTTTTTAAGGATAGTCTTTATACTGTTATACACAAACTGTATTTTAGTGTGCGTGTGTGTGTATGTGTCTGTCTGTCTGTGTGTGTGTGTGTGTGTGTGTGTGTGTGTGTGTGTGTGTCTGTGTGTGTGTCTGTGTGGGTGTGTGTGTGCACGCTGTTGCTATTGTACATCGCCGTGAGCTCTAGTGATAAGGGGAGATTAATAATTAAGAGTCCATTATCATATTATTATTATTATTATCATTATTATTATTATTATTATTATTATTATTATTATTATTATTATTTAAGTTATTGAGACATCCCAGTGCACTAAGGGATTTATAGAGCAAATCGAGAAAATTCATTATTGAACGAAGCGCATAGCGCTGAGTTCAATAATTATTTTCGAGATTTGCTCTATAAATCCCTTAGTGCACTGGGATTGTTTCAATAACGATATTGTCAGTACCGCCATAGAAAAAAGAAGATTCCAAGCGCACATTTTGCAACGCGCATTTGAATAGGCATAACTGTGTGGTCAGGTCGTGTACAGTAAAGATCTACTTTTGTGTGGGGTGTCTCAAGTGTGTCGTGCTTTCGTCACACGCATTTTAATTTATGTTGGTAAATTCCAGTGTAGCGTTAATCTGAACAGTGATGATCTTTCAGAGAGACCTCATTTGAACTCGGAGAAAGGGCTGTGCTCTTCATTATTTGCGATTCGAAACCTCCAGTCGAACTTCGACGGATTGACTGTGCGGAGTGACTCCCCTTGAATTGACTCGAAGCCGCGGGTCTCGACGGTTCCGGGGCACATTTTCAAAACAAATGTGGCATATTTCTCGTGTTGTATCTTCACTCATCGGGGAGTCTGATACTAAATATGAACGGTAAGAATGCTCTGAACCCTACACGTATTATATCCCCATCGTTTTTTCGTTCACATTTGCCCAACATGTTAATTTGCTGAGCGGGGTTTATGTCGTCTGCTAGGGCAATCAAACCACTGCATGCAGTCTGCACTGACTGAGTCTGCACGCACGAGGCACGCTGGTAATAAGTCTTATAATGGTAAGAACGTTCTGAACCCTACACGTTTTCGATTACGATTGTTCTTGCCTTGAAATAATAATTCGGAAACCATTCATTTACTGAACTGATGCAGTCGTATTTCAGTGTAGTCAGTGCGGCTACGTATGATATGACAGAGTCGATCGAGTCAGTCTTCCAAACTGGTCTAGCTGGTACGTTATCGGAATAACACTTGTGTTTTCTGCTAGCGGGTGGGAATTTTATATTAACTCATCATTTGGTAATGTGGATGATAAGCTACATGCCACTAACACGATGAGAAGAATCTATGCAAGTCGGCGAGAATTAGATGAAACACAGCGGCTCAAGTTGTATTTTTAGATCAGTGGCAGCCGCACTGTGGCACAGGCACATGCAATCTGTCAGAAAAAAAGCACTTCTGCTTTAATTGAGAAGCAGGGAATTTATGGTCATTTGGTATTGTGGAAAATATAAGCTACATGTCAGTAATTAATTCTGAGGATGAGAGCACAGTCTTGCTTAGGTAAAGGGCGTAAGAATACGCTCTGTGGAAAAGTTAGTGCACTCCAAGAGTGCGCTAACAGTTTTAGCGCATCGCCATTAGCCAATCAACTGGTTCACATCAGTCATGTGACACCAGTACTTACTGACAATTATTATTATTTAAGTTATTGAGACATCCCAGTGCGCTAAGGGATTTATAGAGCAAATCGAGAAAATTCATTATTGAACGAAGCGCATAGCGCTGAGTTCAATAATTATTTTCGAGATTTGCTCTATAAATCCCTTAGTGCACTGGGATTGTTTCAATAACGATATTGTCAGTACCGCCAGAGAAAAAAGAAGATTCAAAACGCACATTTTGCTACGCGCATTTGGATAGGCGTAACTGTGTGGTCAGGTTTGTGTCAGATCTACTTTTGTGTGGGCTGTCTCAAGTGTGTCGTGCTTTCGTCACACGCAAATTCTTGTTTTAATTTCTGTTGGTAAATTCCAGAGTAGTGTTAAGCTAAAAAAATGATGATCTTTCATAGAGACCTCATTTAAACTCGGAGAAAGGACTGTGCTCTTAGTTATTTGCGATTCGAAACCTTCATCGAGCTTCGACAGATTGACTGTGCAGAGTGTTGCCCCTTGAATTGACTCTAAGGCCACGGTTAGCACATTTTCAAAGTAAATGTGATATGTTTCTTGTGTTGTATCTTCACTCATCAGGGAGTCTGGTACTATATATGAACGGTAAGAACGCTCTGAACTCTACACGTATTATATCCACATCGTTTGTTTGTTCACATTTGCCCAACATGTTAATTTGCTGCGGGGTTTATGTCGTCTGCTAGGCGGCTAGGGCAATCAAACCACTGAACTGCAGTCTCATTTCAAAAACAAAAATTGCTCGTCTGCACGCATGAGGCAGGCTGGTAATAAGTTGTATACATGGTAAGAACGTTCTTAACCCTACACGTGTTCGATTCCGATTGTTGTTGCCTTGAAATAAAAATTCGGAAACCATTCATTTACTGAACTGATGCAGTCGTATTTCAGTGTAGTCTACTATAACAGAATCGACTTTCAAATGCTGGTCTAGCTGGTACGTTATCGGAATAACACTTGTGTTTTCTGTTTGCCGCTGAGAATTTTATACTAACTCATCATTTGGTAATGTGGTTAATAAGCTACATGCCACTAACACGGCATATGAGAAGAATCTTTGCAAGTCAAAACGAGAAGAGACCATTGTGGAAGAGACACAGCCGCTTCTATTTTTAGATCAGTGGGATTCACTGTGGCACAGGCGCCTGTGATCTGTCAGAAAGAAAAAAACACTTCTGCTTTGAGCCGCAGGAAATTTATGGTTATTTTTTGGTAAAGTGGAGAATATAAGCTACATGTCATTAATTAATTCTGAGGATGAGAGTACAGTCTCGCTTTGGCAAAGGGCGTAAGAATACGCTCTGTGGAAAAGTTAGCGCACTCCAAGAGCCATTAGCCAATCAACTGGTTCACATCAGTCATGTGACACCAGTACTTACTCAGGGCCGGACTACCGGGGGGGGGTTATGGGGGTTGCGCACCCCCCCCCCCCCCCCCAGCCTAATCATGTACCTCACTTATTTAAAGCATTTTTTTATTATTGTTTATTTTATGCCGTTTCATGCAAGGAGCGACCATTTTCCTACCTCAGAAAATGACCTACCCATTAGCTTCAGGGCGCGAAGCCCCCTGACCCCCACAAGGGGCTCTGCCCCTTGACCCCGCCAGAGGGAACATCCCCACTGGCAACCCCCCCCCCCCCCCCTCCCTTCTCTTCGCCTAGTCCGGCCCTGTTACTGACAATTATTATTTGGCATTGGTGTCCTGTGCCAAATTAATTCAGCAAAAAGAAATTATACTCTGAAGAAGAAACAGCCAGGGTGTTGATTATTGGTATGAATACCACGTAAGAAGCCTGGAAAGAGCAGTAATGGCGTACATGGTCGCCTGACACGAGAAGGGAGGCAACTTGAATCACGATGTTCTGACGCGTGCCGAGAGTAAGATAGCGAAGGTCACAAAAATATAAGCTAAAAAATCAAAATAAAAAGCGAAAAGTCGAAGAGGTAGCTGATTTATATTAGGAACTAGTCCCTTCATGATTTTTGTTTGTTTGTTTTTGTTTTTTGTAGTGTAATTTTGTACCTTAAAATAATTGAAACCCAATACAGAAGTGGACAAAAATGGCCAAAGACGCCCAAAATAGCCGCTCCACCCCTCTCTCTCTCTCTCTCTCTCTCTCTCTCTCTCTCTCTCTCTCTCTCTCTCTCTCTCTCTCTCTCTCTCTCTCTCTCTCTCTCTCTCTCTCTCTCTCTCTCTCTCTCTAGAATAGTCCCTCTCTGGGCGAGGGCTGGTTGAAAAGAAGATCGTTTATATTGCTTATGCCACAACCCTCGTAACATAAAATTTGATTTGATTTGATCTCTCTCTCTCTCTTACTCTCTCTCTCTCTCTCTCTCTCTCTCTCTCTCAAAAAAAATAATAATAAAAAAACAAGAAAGAAAGAAACAGACGCAAGTTTTGCAATGGAATTATCGTTGACACGAAACCCCAGTGACCGGATCGGAGAGACCCCATAATGGAAAGACCCTAAAATAAACTTGCTGGTTTGGGTTGACTTCGACACACTGCTCGAAAAGGTGGTCTAGGCAGACAGTGATGTAACCGCAGTGAATGACCTGTATCAAATAATACCCTCCAAATGACCCGATCACACAACGCACTGAACATCGTCTTTGTGGATAACACAGGTTTATCAATGTAGAAAACATATTCGTGTCAATCAGTCTTATTGTGCATGTTGTTTGGTTTGGTTTGGTTTGGTTTGGTTTGGTTTGGTTTGGTTTGGTTCGATTTGGTTTGGGGTTGTGTTTGGTTTGGTTTGTTCTGGCTTGGTTTGTTAGTTTTGTTTGTTTGTTTGTTTGTTTGTTTGTTTGTTTGTTTGTTTGTTGGTGTTTTCTTAATCACATCTACTGTCCTTATCGTGCCCGTTCACGAACAAAACACGTGTTTCATATTATGTAATATCTTCCAGGTTGTCTTTAAATTCTTCTTTCTGTCGGTTAAAAAAAATTACCGTGTCATCGCAAAATGCTTTGAAATAAGAGTGTGCATTTCTGAAATGTAATCGCTATCCTGGTCTCTCTTATTGCAGGCAAACACTACATTCTCATTAAAACCAAACAACAGCGTTTAAGACGGCATGCAATGACACATGTGATGTCTACATCGGTTCCAAGAAAAATGTGTGCACTGTTCTGTAGACGACAAATCAGTTACAAAACGAAAAGAGTTCACGAGTTACGACATTAGAATACATTCATATTTAAGTTTGTATATTTTTTTTGTCTATGAAAAAGCACTTCTTCTTTTTCTTCTTTTTGAACGCATTTAAGCTGGAGACGAGATCTTGAGATGAAATGGACAGTTTTATGTAAGTTTTCCAAAGATCTGTTCAGCTTTTTTTCGTGGAGTAGGCTTGAATGTCTTCACGTTTTTCATGAAAAAATATGAGTTAAAATAAACTCTTAAAAAGACCATGTATGAGCGTGCAGGCTATGCAAGAATACTTTTCTTTTTCTTTTTGAAGACATGTGCAACAAAAGGGAAACAAAATAATATAGTTGCTTCAGCCAGTTCACGCCGTTCAGAGAAATCCCTATAAATGATATCCTCCAAGTCGCCAACTCGCCAAGTCGCCGTGCGATTCTGCGAAAGACCGCACAATGCAAGGGAAACAACTTGATCCTGGAAGCCATGATATTGCATTACCAAGCGATGATTTGTCACCCATGTCTTGTCTCCTCGTGACGAACACTTTCTGTTTTCGTCATAGTTTAACTCGGCGCGAGGGAGTTTTTTTCTCAACGGCAGTTGTTCAACTACATATCTTTTTTAATAATTACATGTTGTTGCTTGTTTCACCCTCACAAAAAAGATATGAGAGCCGGCGTGGCATAGTGGTAAGAGTCCATGCCTCTCACGCTGGTGGACCGGGTTCGACCCACAAAGGGAAAGACACACACGAGGAGCGTATACACATATGTATCCGGTTCTTTTTTTTCCAAACGGTCTCCAGTCCACCCAGAACTGACCCTTGTCATGGCCTGGGAAGGTGATGGCAGTGAGGGGAGGTAAAGGCAGTGAGGGAAGGTAAAGGCAGTGAGGGAAGGTGAAGGCAGTGAGGGAAGGTGAAGGCAGTGAGGGAAGGTGAAGGCAGTGAGGGAAGGTGAAGGCAGTGAGGGAAGGGAAAGGCAGTGAGTGAAGGTGAAGGCAGTGATTTGTTTGTTTGTTTATTTGTTGCTTAACGTCCAGCCGACTACGCAGAGCCATATCAGGACGAGGAAGGGGGGGATGAAGGGGGCCACTTGTCAAGCGATTCCTGTTTACAAATGCACTAACCCATTACTTGTGTCCCAGCAGGCTTTAGTAAAACTAAATTAATACCTACTGGAAGATTACCAGTTTCCAGTATGTTAAAATAGGCTTAACCTATCTACTGCTGGACTTACATCAGAACACTAACAGATTAAACTATACATGAATCGCGAGACAAGCGGCAATAGAAGAGATTTTTGGAAAAAATACAGGTGAATGAGCAAGAAGGCAGAAAAAAGAAAAGAATTCATGAAGAAAAAGAGAGCATGACAGGAAAGAGGAACCAAAAATCTACCTAACAGCAAACTAGAAAGCTCCTGCGGTTCCAAAAACAGGAGGGGCCTTTAATTTCATAACCGCAGTGCCCCACTGCGGGAGTGAAGGCAGTGAGGGAAGGTGAAGGCAGTGAGGGAAGGTGAAGGCAGTGAGGGAAGGGAAAGGCAGTGAGTGAAGGTGAAGGCAGTGAGGGAAGGTGAAGGCAGTGAGGGAAGGTGAAGGCAGTGAGGCCGGGAAGGTGAAGGCAGTGAGGGAAGGTGAAGGCAGTGAGGGAAGGTGACGGCAGTGAGGGAAGGCAAAGGCAGTGAGGGAAGGTGAAGGGCGAGGGAAGGTGAAGGCAGTGAGGGAAGGTGAGAGAAGGTGAAGGCAGTGAGGGAAGGTGAAGGCAGTGAGGGAAGGTGAAGGCAGTGAGGGAAGGTGAAGGCAGTGAGGGAAGGTGAAGGGCGAGGGAAGGTGAAGGGCGAGGGAATGTGAAGGCAGTGAGGGAAGGTGAGAGGAGGTGAAGGCAGTGAGGGAAGGTGAAGGCAGTGAGGGAAAGTGAAGGCAGTGAGGGAAGGTGAAGGCAGTGAGGGAAGGTGAAGGCAGTGAAGGAAGGTAAAGGCAGTGAGGGAAGGTGAAGGGCGAGGGAAGGTGAAGGCAGTGAGGGAAGGTGAAGGCAGTGAGGGAAGGTGAGAGAAGGTGAAGGCAGTGAGGGAAGGTGAAGGCAGTGAGGGAAGGTGAAGGCAATGAGGGAAGGTGAAGGCAGTGAGGGAAGGTGAAGGCAGTGAGGGAAGGTGAAGGCAGTGAGGGAAGGTGAAGGCAGTGAGGGAAGGTGAAGGCAGTGAGGGAAGGTGAACGCAGTGAGGGAAGGTGAAGGCAGTCAGGGAAGGTGAAGGCAGTGAGGGAAGGTGAGGGGTGAGGGAAGGTGAAGGCAGTGAGGGAAGGTGAGAGAAGGTGAAGGCAGTGAGGAAAAGTGAAGGCAGTGAGGGAAGGTGAGAGAAGGTGAAGGGTGAGGGAAGGTGAAGGCAGTGAGGGAAGGTGAAGGGTGAGGGAAGGTGAAGGCAGTGAGGGAAGGTGAAAGAAGGTGAAGGCAGTGAGGGAAGGTGAAGGCAGTGAGGGAAGGTGAGAGAAGGTGAAGGCAGTGAGGGAAGGTGAAGGCAGTGAGGGAAGGTGAAGGCAGTGAGGGAAGGTGAAGGGCGAGGGAAGGTGAAGGCAGTGAGGGAAGGTGAGAGAAGGTGAAGGCAGTGAGGGAAGGTGAAGGCAGTGAGGGAAGGTGAAGGCAGTGAGGGAAGGTGAAGGCAGTGAGGGAAGGTGAAGGCAGTGAGGGAAGGCGAAGGCAGTGAGGGAAGGTGAAGGGCGAGGGAAGGTGAAGGCAGTGAGGGAAGGTGAGAGAAGGTGAAGGCAGTGAGGGAAGGTTAAGGCAGTGAGGGAAGGTGAAGGCAGTGAGGGAAGGTGAAGGCAGTGAGGGAAGGTGAAGGCAGTGAGGGAAGATGAAGGGTGAGGGAAGGTGAAGGCAGTGAGGGAAGGTGAGGGGTGAGGGAAGGTGAAGGCAGTGAGGGAAGGTGAGAGAAGGTGAAGGGTGAGGGAAGGTGAAGGCAGTGAGGGAAGGTGAAGGCAGTGAGGGAAGGTGAAGGGCGAGGGAAGGTGAAGGCAGTGAGGGAAGGTGAAGGCAGTGAGGGAAGATGAAGGGTGAGGGAAGGTGAAGGCAGTGAGGGAAGGTGAGGGGTGAGGGAAGGTGAAGGCAGTGAGGGAAGGTGAGAGAAGGTGAAGGGTGAGAGGAGGTGAAGGCAGTGAGGGAAGGTGAAGGCAGTGAGGGAAGGTGAAGGGCGATGGAAGGTGAAGGCAGTGAGGGAAGGTGAAGGCAGTGAGGGAAGGTGAAGGCAGTGAGGGAAGGTGAGAGAAGGTGAAGGCAGTGAGGGAAGGTGAAGGCACTGAGGGAAGGTCAAGGCAGTGAGGGAAGGTGAAGGCAGTGAGGGAAGGTGAAGGCAGTGAGGGAAGGTGAAGGCAGCGAGGGAAGGTGAAGGCAGCGAGGGAAGATGAAGGCAGTGAGGGAAGGTGAAGGCAATGAGGGAAGGTGAAGGCAGTGAGGGAAGGTGAAGGCAGTGAGGGAAGGTGAAGGCAGTGAGGGAAGGTGAAGGCAGTGAGGGAAGATGAAAGGTGAGGGAAGGTGAAGGCAGTGAGGGAAGGTGAGGGGTGAGGGAAGGTGAAGGCAGTGAGGGAAGGTGAGAGAAGGGGAAGGGTGAGGGAAGGTGAAGGCAGTGAGGGAAGGTGAAGGGTGAGGGAAGGTGAAGGGTGAGGGAAGGTGAAGGCAGTGAGGGAAGGTGAAGGCAGTGAGGGAAGGTGAAGGGCGAGGGAAGGTGAAGGCAGTGAGGGAAGGTGAGGGAAGGTGAGAGAAGGTGAAGGCAGTGAGGGAAGGTGAAGGCAGTGAGGGAAGGTGAGGAAGGGTGAGAGAAGGTGAAGGCAGTGAGGGAAGGTGAAGGCAGTGAGGGAAGGTGAGGAAGGGTGAGAGAAGGTGAAGGCAGTGAGAGAAGGTGAAGGCAGTGAGGGAAGGTGAGGGAAGGTGAGAGAAGGTGAAGGCAGTGAGGGAAGGTGAAGGCAGTGAGGGAAGGTGAGGAAGGGTGAGAGAAGGTGAAGGCAGTGAGGGAAGGTGAAGGCAGTGAGGGAAGGTGAGGAAGGGTGAGAGAAGGTGAAGGCAGTGAGGGAAGGTGAAGGCAGTGAGGGAAGGTGAAGGCAGTGAGGGAAGGTGAAGGGTGAGGGAAGGTGAAGGCAGTGAGGGAAGGTGAGAGAAGGTGAAGGCAGTGAGGGAAGGTGAAGGCAGTGAGGGAAGGTGAAGGGTGAGGGAAGGTGAAGGCAGTGAGGGAAGGTGAGAGAAGGTGAAGGCAGTGAGGGAAGGTGAAGGCAGTGAGGGAAAGCACCGTTCTCATAAAGCTAGCTGATCCTAATAGCCGACACTTCTTACATCTCGCTCCCCTACGACCATAAAAACTGGCCATGGTCAATCTTCAATTACCTTTTCCAAAAGAAATATCATTCTTTCTACGACATTGCTTTTGTCATTTTACTTTGTCCATTTTGGAAGAGACAACATTCACAAGTAAGTAACAGTTTCATTTATCTACATTATCTGTCTAATGAATCTTCTTTATCCCCTGATCGATAGGTCAAAGTTGTCGTGAATGTTACTCTTGTCTATAATTTAACGACTTTGCAAAAACAAAAACAAATCTGTTTTTGTTTTTCTGTGTCGGAATTTAGATATTTTAAACGTAATTACTGAGAGGACTGGGTGGCCGAGTGGTAACGCACTTGCGCTCGGAAGCGAGAGGTTGCGAGTTCGACCCTGGGTCAGGGCGTTAGCAAATTTCTCCCTCTTTCCTAACCTAGGTGGTGGGTTCAAGTGCTAGTCTTTCGGATGAGACGAAAAACCGAGGTCCCTTCGTGTACACTACATTGGGGTGTGCACGTTAAAGATCCCACGATTGACAAAAGGGTCTTTCCTGGCAAAATTGTATAGGCATAGATAAAAATGTCCACCAAAATACCCGTGTGACTTGGAATAATAGGCCGTGAAAAGTAGGATATGCGCCGAAATGGCTGCAATCTGCTGGCCGATGTGAATGCGTGATGTATTGTGTAAAAAAATTCCATCTCACACGGCATAAATAAATCCCTGCGCCTTGAATATGTGCGCGATATAAATTGCATAAAAAAAATTATAAAAAAAATTCCCTGCGCTTAGAACTGTACCCACGGAATACGCGCGATATAAGCCTCATATTGATTGATTGATTGATTGAGTGGAGATGAGGTTTCGAGGGTGGCTCTCGTAAATACAAAAACATCTTAAATGCCATTTAACTCATTGTCTCCCAGGTACGGATATATCCGTACCCACTCATTTGGCTCTATCTGACCAGGTACGGATATATTCGCTCAGACTGTTAGCTTCAGTCGCTTCCTGTAACGTCCATCTAACGCCTGCATTCCAGCGTGTTGATACACAGTTCAACACAGCTACTACTATTCTGAGTGACCTGCTGCAGCACTGCTGGTCTCCGCTAAAAAAAAATATAAAAAAGGTCAACATTGGTTTGGGAGAAAGTGTTAAGGCAGATAAAATGCTGAATTGCAGAATTTCAGGTTCTTTAACTGTCGCAACAAAAAACGACAACCACATATTCCAATGTGTTCAACTGGAGTAATGGTCTCACCTATGTAGAAAACCTGGACTGGTCTGAGACGAGAAGGACTGTGCCTTTAACAATAAAGACCTGCAGGTTGACGTAGTTCCCGTGATCGTTCTGTATAGTATTTTGTTAAATGTTTTATTCATTGATAACAAATTTTTCTGTTGTTGAATGTGTGTTGGTTCGTTGATTAGTTGGTTCGTTCCGTTGATTCGTGCATTCGTGCATTCGGGCGTTCGTTCGTTCGTTCGTTTGTTTGTTTGTTTGTTTGTTTGTTTGTTTGTTAGTGTGTATTGTTTTGTCAATAAGAAACGTATTGTTTTGTTTGTTTGAATGTATTGTTTCGTCAATAACAAACGTTCCAACAACCTACCTTTCTTGTTTTTTGATTCTGTTTGTGTGTGTTTACTTGTTTGTTTTTCTTCAGTGTTGCAACCCAAGAAATTCAGACGGAACAGAACGGCAATACCACTGCGCCCCGTTCTGGCCGGGTCCCTGTGTCTCTGGTTTCGCTATCAGAGCCGAGTCTAGGAGGCAATGACAGGGTGAGATGCGCTATCTTCGCACAAGAGTACCCCTCCTGCCTTGATGCACAAACCATCTGGGCTTTTGTCGGAGCTATGCCTTCTCCCCCAGCCCAGTTCAAAAGCAGGGCGAAGGAATTGTGAAGGAATTAAACTGGGTTTTATCTGCCGCTGCGAGACAGGCGCGCGGGGTGATGGATTCGCTCGATGCACACTTTTTTTTTATTCCTGTGTGTGTGTGTGTGTGTGTGTGTGTGTGTGTGTGTGTGTGTGCGTGTGTGTGTGTGTGTGTGTGAGTGTGTGTGTGTGTGTGAGTGTGTGTGTGTGTGAGTGTGTGTGTGTTTGTGCGTGTGTGTGTCTCTCTCTCTGTCTGTCTGTCTGTCTGTCTCTCTCTCTCTCTCTCTCTCTCTCTCTCTCTCTCTCTCTCTCTCTCTCTCTCTCTCTCTCTCCCGCCCCCTCTCACCCTCCCCCAACCCCAACCCACAGCCCCCTTTCTCTTGTCATTACAGTGTCTTTCTCCTGTCATTACAGTGTCTTTCTTCCGTCTGTTTTGTGGAGGAGGCGCGAGTGGTGATGCTGATATCGATGAAAGCATTGTTGCGGCCAACGTTTGTTTTCCCTACCCTCCTTTGCCTGGCCTTTTTGCTGGGGCCTCTCAGCTATAAAACACCTGGTTGGCTTATTTGCTTTCCGCGCGCCGCTTCATCTTTTTCTAAATGCATGTATCCACACACAAACAAATAAAAGACGACTCGAACCCTAACTGTTTGTTGCTGCTTCCGTTCTCGCAATGACATGCGACCTACCAATAGTTTGACAAGTTTGCCGTGGAATGTATATTTTATAACAAATCGGCACGGGCAGGAACGCAGGAAAAATCGTGATCTTTCTGTAAACGTTTTTTTGCGCTCAGGTGATGTTAGAGTGAAGAGGGAGAATTGGCCGGGTGCGGACATGAATGTAAGGCAATCCAAACAGAAAAGCCACAGATCATGACAACTTGTTTTTTTTCCACCCAGCAAACAGAAACACACCAATAGAACTGAAACGAACCAATGTGGACGTGAAATGCCTAATCTAAAACAAATTTTTAAAAAAGCTTAATTAAAACTGAGACGAAAAGAATGCAAAAGTTGCTCCACCAAAAATGGCTTTTATAAATTATCTTCCCAGCAACGGAACGACAAAGTAAGAAATGAAATAAAAGCAAATCAAACAAAAACAGCAAAACCGTATTCATTTGGTCTGGGCTGCAACGATTCTCCCTCAGAAAGTATCATCGTTGAAACCTCTTGAGATTAAAGACACCATTCAATGGTTGGACCGATTAGAAGAAGAAAAAAAATTAATGTTACCTTCCAATCAAGATACCGAACACCAATGGAATACAAACATACATACAGACAGACAGACAGACAGACAGACAGACAGACAGACAGAGTGAGACCTATACACCGCCATATAAGGCGGCGTAACAAGACGAAAATAAGCAGAAACTTCAAAACGACTTAATTGTTCAGTCTTTCTGCATGGCAGCATGATCGAGTTGCTACATTTACCCCTTTCATGATTCTCCTTGCATCTCAAAGGATTACTAAATGGCTTCAGTTGTGTGCTTGCAGAACTTACTTCTCCACCTGCTCGCGAATTACACTTACTTCTTTTGTAGATTTGATATACAAAGGAAAGTAAGCGCTTTAAATGCAAACAACATGTGTGATAGAGTAATTGAGAGTTATTCGGAACCATTCTCCTGGCACCTGAGAAAATAACAAGCATTGAAATGAAGAAGCGACTTTCATCCTCAAAATAGGATGATCGCAACAAGCTCATATTATGTTCATCATTCCCCAAGGCACTCTCTCGCAGGTGCCAGGAGAATGGTTCCGAGTAACTCTCACTAACTCTATTACACGTGTCGTATGCATTTAGAGCGCTTATTTCCCTTTGTTTATCAGATCTCTAAACAGCGCTCTGCCCCATGTGTTTTCAGATTCTTACTTGATTTGTAGTTATGAAAGAGTATTCGGCTGGACGAACACTTCATGATACTACTCCGATAATAACTGATCAAAATACAAGACATCAAAAATGCTTCCACACAACCAGTTACATTCCTTTTTTACAAAACAATATCCATTTTCTTCTTGAAAAAAATACCAAGAAATCTTTCAAATTAAACAGTGTCATTGTCAAAAAAAGTCATGTTCGATAATTATGAGCTCGAGTCTACGCCTACGCTACAAGGGTGTCTCAGTCAATCCAAGGTCGGAGTTCCAATTCCTGACCCCAAAATTTTTTACTTTAACCCAACATTTCGCCACAAGCCTTACCTCAACCTTGACACAGGTGTCACTTTGAATTTAATTTAAAAAAAATTACCTCTCTGCCTAGAAAGAACATGGTAGACTTGTTGGTAGACAACGAGAACACTGACAAAGACACTAACCCATATTTAAATCATTTTCCGAACCTGCCATACAGAATAATGTAAAACTCCAAGACCATGAAAAGAAAATATCAATTTACTTATATACCGCGTAGCCTCGCTTATTTTTCCAAAGTATATCTAACAGAAAGCGTTAAAGAATCATCTGGACCACACTATATCGTGCATGGAACTGCAAAACAAAAATGCCTGAATATGGACAATATTGGTGACGATTGCTCCCAAAGGATTCTCCTCAAAATGCCTCGAGCGATTATTGTACGATAATATTGCAATTATATTAGTCTGTGGAAATCACATGCTGATAATCACTGGACAACAAATTCAACTAAACGAGATAGGCGTATGCGTACAGAACAATATCACAAAATGTCACATACTATAATTACACGATATGTTGTACATAAGTTAATAAAAAATCACATACTGATAAACACTGGACAACAAATTCAACTAAGGGAGGTTGGCGTATGCGTACAGAACAATTTTTTCACTTTGTCTTTCTGTGAGATCGTACGTACAGTAGGAATCTTGAAATGTTCGCTTCAT
Organism: Littorina saxatilis; assembly: GCF_037325665.1. Classification (NCBI taxonomy): domain Eukaryota; kingdom Metazoa; phylum Mollusca; class Gastropoda; order Littorinimorpha; family Littorinidae; genus Littorina; species Littorina saxatilis. Next base: position 26,857,640 of record NC_090254.1, read on the forward strand.
ACTGACAGCTAAGATGTGCTGAATCAATCCGGCTCGGAGGGCAAGAAAAACAGATTACAATTTGACGATTGCCGAACTTGAGATGTCTGCTGTGCTCTTGCCTTTTCTACCAGACGCGTGCTCGACTCGATGACTGTTTGATTAACTAATCTCTCTCTATCTGTCTCTGTCTGTGTCTCTGTCTGTCTGTCTGTCCCTCTGTCTCTGTCTCTGTCTCTGTCTCTCTCTTAACAAAGATTTTGTTCTTTCTTTCTGTGTTTCTTTCTTTCTTCATATCGTTCTTTCCTTCACTTCTTCTTTGTCGCTAAAATAAATTTCGTTTGTTCGTTAGTTCGTTCGTTCGTTCATTCGTTCTCTCTCTCTCTCTCTCTCTCTCTCTCTCTCTCTCTCTCTCTCTCTCTCTCTCTCTCTCTCTCTCTCTCTCTCTCTCTCTCTCTCTCTCTCTCTCCCTCTCTGTCTCTGTCTCTGTCTCTGTCTCTGTCTCTCTCTCTCTCTCTGTCTCTCTCTCTCTCTCCTCTCTCTTACTTCCTTTTCTTAACTTTTTATGCCTCAGTGACTTAGCCTCCATTTACCCTTTTGTGAAGGGGGGTAGGGGATTAGAGGGAGAAACTGCTCATGCGTTTTCTACCCGCAGATCTTGGCGTTGCGAGTTTATGATTTACTGTTTCTTAATTGAGTAGAGCCCGGAAAGTGACCCCACATAATAAGCAAATGCACACGCTTCTGTGGGTTTATGGGGGGGGGGGGGTGCACGTATGCGTGCGTACGAGCGTGCGTGAATGCGTGCGTGTGTCTGTTTGTGTGTGAGTGTGTGTAAATCAGTCTGTCTGCGTACGTCTGTTTCAGCTAGTGTGCGTCTGATGTGTCTGTGTGTGTGTGCGTGCGTCCGTGCGCACTCCGCGTGCGTGAGCGCTGCAGGAGCATAACTGAGGTTTGATTTTAAACGAGTAGGAAGCCAAATGATGGATTGCACGACACACGCAATGTTAAAGAGTTATCAGAAAACCAATTAGAAACGTTACATTCACCCAGAAAGAGTTCATACTGCCAGTCTTACCTTTCAGCACCACCCCTGTTCCCCCAAATCCATTCCCTCGACTCAAACCTCCCTCTTCCACCCCCCCTAATTTCCCCTCCTTGCCACCACCGACCCCACCCCACCCCACCCCCAACCGGCCCACCCCACCCCTTCACGCGAACCCCCTCCTCGGGTTCCAGAGCTCGAGATTCACCATTGAAAGTCTTCAAAAAAAGACCAAAGCCAACAGAATGAAATGATACATTTTCCTTAAAAAGTTGTAGCAGCTTCAGAATGGTCACATTTGTTGACTTTGAAAATCTAATACTAACGCGCTGAACAAAGAAGTTTAAAGTAGGCTATGATTAACCTCATTAACATCCCAGAAACACTTTCGCCAAAACAAACGGCTTCTCTTTTTTCTTGGCGGGCAACAATTTCTCAAGTTGTGTGGAAATCTCGCACCAAGCTAGTCCCCGCACGCTGTTTACACTAACAAGATCTGCTTACCCTACACACACAAACCCTTGACAAAACTATTAAAACAGACAAATCTTTTAAATATACACAGCCAGGGTTGAGAAACACAAGATAAAATTCGAGTACGCCAACTCACAGGAAAAATAAACCTGAGTTATCTTGGAGTGAGAGAACCTGATGCTCAGAAGAAATGCAGCGGCTTCCTTTTGCACGTTACATTCGTGAAACAGCTAGGCAGTGGTGACAAGAGGGTACAGGGGAAACCCCTTTTAAGACCTCCAAAAGTCTGAGCAAATCAGGTCTTAAAAAGGAGGGAGTCTTAAAATGGGGGTCAATTTACGGAGGTTATTAAACAGAAAGTCTGAGAAAACAGGGCCTTAAAAGGAAGGGAGTCTTAAATTGGGGGGTCTTAAAAGGGGGGTTCCGCTGTATAACACAGTGCGATTCTGACTGTAGATTTGAATTCCGTGAGAGGTTATGGAAGTGCAGGCTTATAAACTTAGTGGGAAATGTTATTTGATTGTGCAAATAAACAAATATAAACAAAACAGGAATAGAACTGCACCGATGGTATTTTTGCGGGATAAAAGAGGAAAAAAAACCAGAAAGAGAACAACTGACACACACACAAAAAAACAGAAACCAGGCAGTAAAAGAATATTTACAAAGTTCTACAATACGCTTCTGCTTGTTGCTTATTTGAATTTGGAAGGGGTTACGGAAGTGCAGGCATAACAAGTCAATGAACAGGATTAAAGTGATTTGGCAAATAAACACATAATTATTAAGAAAACAGAACAGGAGCAAAGGTATTTTGGTTTAAACAAAACTTTAATTCAACTACAGTATGGTTTAAACTGTGTGTTTGTTCAGGTACATAAATACAAAGCCATGGAATGTATGTAACAACGAAGGAGCACAGCAAGATAAACTTATAAATGTGCTCTTAGAAACAAACGAGTACTGTGGCGGACGATAGTTCAAATGCATGATGTTTAAACCAATCAAATCAACAACAACAACAGCAACGACAGCGAAAACTATGAAAACAATGGCACAGAAACACACACAAAATCAACTACAGTATCGTGACATATGGAGGAGGGTATTGTCCGGCGAGAATCGAGGAAACAACTGACCTAACACTTCCACACAAAAAAAGTAATTCAGTGGATCTCGAAGAGCATTACTGTCAAATATGTATTACTGCTGAGAAGTCAGGATTTGTAAAATTATATTCTATCATCTTTAAGCGCCATTTTAATGGTTGAACACATTACGACTCATTTAGCTTCTCTTCATAAAGGAGGATTGTTTTGTTTGTTTGTTTGTTTGTTTGTTGGTTGGTTGGTTGGTTGGTTGGTTGGTTGGTTGGTTGGTTGGTTGGTTGGTTGGTTGGTTGGTTGGTTTGTTGGTTGGTTGGTTGGTTTGTGTGTTTGTTTGTTTGTGTGTTTGTTTGTTTGTTTGTTTTGCTGTTTTAACATAACTGAGATGTCGCTCTTGAATCACAAGATATTCAACAACAAACCAAAACCGACCTGTCAAAAATGTCCCGACACCAAATGACAGATGTTTCGCTAACGCACAGCTAGACAACCACAACAGAAATAGCAACGACGCTCAAAGTCTGTTTGCTATTCCATGAGCCACGCGAGTGCAAACAAATAAACCAAAACAACGCAAATTACAGCATTTTAATTCATCACCCAGTAACCCTCTTCGAAATTTGACCGCAGCGCAGCAAAGGCGTAAATTGGGCTTTAATGAGAATCCAATCAATTTGAGATCAGTGGGGCGATCGAAATGCAATTAAAGATAGGAAAGGTTGGGCTGGAAGGGGAAGAGAGGGAGGACAGGAGAGGAGGGAGGACAGGAGAGGAGGGAGGGGGTAAGGTAATGGTGGTACGTGACTCTTATTTCAAGGAGCAGGCTGCAAAAGACGCCATGTCACAGTGGTCTTACTTATGAGGCAGCTAGCCCGCTGTTGAGCAAGCTACAACTTAAATCTTTTTCTTCTATTTTAACCTTTCCTTCTTTTTACATTTACTCAAGTTTTGACTGAATGTTTTAACATAGAGGGGGAATCGAGACGAGGGTCGTGGTGTATGTGTGTGTGTGTGTGTCTGTGTCTGAGTGTGTGTAGAGCGATTCAGACTAAACTACTGGACCGATCTTTATGAAATTTGACATGAGAGTTCCTGGGAATGATATCCCCGGACGTTTTTTTCTTTTTTTCGATAAATGTCTTTGATGACGTCATATCCGGCTTTTTGTAAAAGTTAAGGCGGCACTGTCACACCCTCATTTTTCAATCAAATTGATTGAAATTTTGGCCCAGCAATCTTCGACGAAGGCCGGACTTCGGTATTGCATTTCAGTTTGGTGGCTTAAAAATTATTTCATGACTAGACTTTGGTCATTAAAAATCTGAAAATTGTAAAAAAAAAAAATTGTTATAAAACGATCCAAATTTACGTTCATCTTATTCTTCATTATTTTCTGATTCCAAAAACATATAAATATGTTATATTTGGATTAAAAACAAGCTCTGAAAATTAAGAATATAAAAATTATGATTAAAATTAAATTTCTGAAACCGTTTTAAAAACTATTTCATCTTATTCCTTGTCGGTTACTGATTCCAAAAACATATAGATATGATATGTTTGGATTAAAAACACGCTCAGAAAGTTAAAACGAAGAGAGGTACAGTAAAGCGAGCACAGCGCAACCGCTACCGCGCCAAACAGGCTCGTCACTTTCACTGCCTTTTGCACTAGCGGCGGACTGCGTTCAATTTCATTCTGTCAGTTCCACAGCTTGACTAAATGTAGTAATTTCGCCTTACGCGACTTGTTTTCTTTTCTTTTATCTTTTTTGTTGTTCCCATGGCAGACACGATTGCATTGATCCAAAAAATGTTGGCAAAAGATGGCATTACTTTGCTGGCTAGTGTAGTCTTTTCCGTACATTACTATTCACTTCTGATTACGCTCGGTAGATGTATTATCATTTACCAACAAAGGGATAGCTTGTGTGATCTTTCTCTTACCGTATTAATCAATCTCAGTAGGCCTATATAGTTAAGAGATCACTCTTTCATTTCGGGGTACGTCTTCAACAAGTATAGTGGAGAAAAGAACTTTGAACACAGAAAGCAGCCGGATTGTAGATGCTTAATATTTGTCATGTGTCGAAGAGGAAATCAAAAAACAAGAAAGGTATGTTGTTGGAACGTTCAACTATTGACAAAAAAACCCGTTACGTTCACAGACATTTCGACCCAGAGGTATTTTAAGTGCACAGACAAACAAACACTAATGATACAGAAACCGTATTTGACCAAATGTTGAGCTGCTTGCAAGGAAGACACGAGCGGGGCAATCAGTCCAAGAGGAGTGGTGCCTCTACCCTTTATGCAAAACCTGGACAGAGCTGTGGCAATCAGTCCAAGAGGAGTGGTGCCTCTACCCTTTATGCAAAACCTGGACAGAGCTGTGGCAATCAGTCCAAGAGGAGTGGTGCCTCTACCCTTTATGCAAAACCTGGACAGAGCTGTGGCAATCAGTCCAAGAGGAGTGGTGCCTCTACCCTATATGCAAAACCTGGACAGAGCTGTGGTATCTGACATGCTGCGTTTTATTAGAAGGCAGGTACCTAAGCAATGCAAATGGGACAATACAAACATCCTCGAGCAAATGAAGAGGTATTGTCTGCCATAGTTTATATGATTGTTCACACGGGGAGGAAGGTATAATTATGGGAGGTAGTTCAGGAGGTAGCGCGCTGGCTTTGTCATTTTGTAGACTCTCCTCGGAGTCCGAACACCCCCGTGTCAGTGCACATGCGCACGTTAAATACCCCATGCTCACCGCGAAGGTCTCGGGGCTAGAAAATTACGAACACACGCAATCATCATCTCTCGCCAATCATCAGCGTACTATCTCGATACTTTGCCAAGACAAGCCCAATACCACCATGTCGAAGAAGACTTCCGCAGTGGGCTTGTTCGCGTCAAAAGATCAGACCATATTCTCAGCGTATTCTCGATAGTGTCCCAGTAGAGGTCAATTGATCTGAGAGACGTAAAACTCCAATAGCTAGTCAAAGGAAGGTATCTTTAATTGAAACAACTACCTTACTACTTCAAAAGCGGAGAAAAATACGCATAAGAACCATAAAAATGTATCTTTGCGGGCAGAGTAAATAATAAAATAGCTATTGCATAAAGGGCCCAGATCACTTTCCAAAGGTTTGTTGTTGTTGTTTGATTTTTTTTTCTGTTGTTTTTGTGTGTGGTTTTTTTTTGTTTTTTTTTGGGGGGGGGGGAGGTTTCATGTGATCTGTCTCGCCCCTGGTCTGTATCCATTGTTAGTCAGCCTCACCACTAAGTGCACGAGCACACTCCTTACTGCTTGAATAAAAGCATTATGGCAGTCGAGCAAAGAAGTTGTTTGTTTGTTCGTTCGTTTGTTAGTTTGATGTCTTTCTAGGGTGGTGGGGAAGGTCCTTGTAGAAGGGGGGAGTTGCCTTGCATTGTTTTTTTATTTTGGGACCTTCACAGTCCGATTTCAGATTTGTCAAAGGGGTTATCAGTTTCAAAACTAACTTTACGCGCACAATACCAACAACAGCCGAGCGAAACTAAGAGGGATTGTCTACGACCAACATCTAACGCCGCCTAAAGCCATGACTGTCCAATCGCCATCGTTATTGGTGATTCAAGACACAACAGGTGCGGTAAAGGCTAGGAAAAGAAATGCCTTCTGTCAAACCGTACAGAACACTAGCCCTTGATCTTTCTCGGTTCACAGCAAACAAAACCGATCATGTTGGCCAAAACAAGTACACCATAGCTACAGCATTGCGGATTAGTTCAACCAACAGTCCTCTCCGTTGCCTACGTAACGTTACGATCGGCCCTTACGCCTATCGGTGAAATACACAGAGTAATGCAGCCTCTGTTGTTGTTGTTGTTTTGTTGTTGTTGTTTTTTTCTTTGTGATAATTGTTTTTGTAACTTGCGTGTCAGTCACCCGACGTTGATTTGGTTTGATTAAATATCCAATAAGGACATTCGAGCTGTGAACTAACCTTGCATATTTTGTGTGTTTTGTTTTTTCATTGTTTTTGTTTTTGTTTTCTTCCTTTCGTTGTCAATATCTCTCTCTCTCTCTCTCTCTCTCTCTCTCTCTCTCTCTCTCTCTCTCTCTCTCTCTCTCTCTCTCTCTCTCTCTCTCTCTCTCTCTCTCTCTCTCTCTCTCTCTCTCTCTCTCTCTCTCTCTCTCTCTCTCTCTCTCTCTCTCTCTCTCTCTCTCTCTCTCTCTCTCTCTCTCTCTCTCTCTCTCTCTCTCTCTCTCTCTCTCTCTCTCTCTCTCGCAGTTTCACAAATTGACATAGTTGTCCACAACAAAATAAATTCAGAAAAAAGTTCCAATATGCTTATAAAGCGGCCAGGCCGTAGATGTGCCATGCGTGTTCGAGTGGAAGAATTCTCTTATTCTATGTCAGGTCGACACATCAAAGGTGACATACAAGATGTTTTTCACGAGAAGGAGGGTATTTTAATTAATTTCTCGACGAAATCCTCCTCTCTTATGTCTTTTTCTAACGTAATCTACCTTCCTCCTTAAATCTTTTATTTTTAAGGTTATCAAAAACCGGGATAAAAATTATATCATAATTATACAATTCTTTAATTAATAATGTTTGACGATACGTATACCCCTCTCTCTTCTGTCTTTTTCAAACCTACCCTCCTTTTTTTTGTAATACTTTTTTTTCTTTTTCTTTTTTAAGGTTACCTGTCATTGGAACAAAAATAAAATTATATAACAAAATAAATCAACATTCTTTAATTCATAACTCTCGACGTAACCCATCACTCTTCTGTCTGTTTCTAACCTACCTCCTTCTAAACCTGTTTACAACACACAAAAAATGTTTTTTTAAGGTTATGTAACAAGTACTAAAATGTACATTATATATTCAACAACAAAATCTACGTTTAAGATATTTTACCATCCTCTTACTTTTTCTTTTCTTTTCTTCTAGTTTATCTAACATAGTACTAAAATTGACATAATAATTATTATTTTTAAATCTACGTGCAAGATTAATTACACGGGAAGGGCGGTACAGGTCTTTTCAATTTTATTTCTTGACGAAATCCTCCTTTCTTCTGTCATTTTCTGCCTTCCTATCCCTCCACGTCATTTTGTTTCTTCTCTATGTCTTATCTAACATAGGACTAAAATGTATATCTTATTAAAACAATAATTCTAACGCAGGCTGTCAACCTGTAAAATGAATAAATGATGCCATAAAATATACATATGTAGGCGCTTCCCTCCAAGAAAAAAAAATTAAGAAAAAAGCCAAACCAACTCTCTCTTTTTTCTGTTTTTAAACGAGAACACACACACAGCGAGTGACAAAAATGAGAATCATATATTTTCAAGCGATGTCGACGTTGGATGCGACACAAGATTTATGGAATTTGGCTGCTCGGCTGTCGGTTCGCATGTGGCATGTTCCTGCAGAAGCGACGGAAGTTTGTGCACGTGAAATGAATAAACTTGATGAAGACTTCACAGTACTGTCACACCACAGAAATAAAGAAACGAACAAACCAAATATAAAAAAAAGAAATAAAGAAAGAACGAACAAACAAACGAAGGAATGTAACACAAAACAGATTTTTTTTCGACTGCTTTTTCTCTTTTTTTTTCTTCTTTTTTTTGTACGCTGAAGTTTGATTTAATACAAAATGTAGATCTGTGAGTCGAGGAATTTTCTTTTTTACAGTTTTTTTCCCACGGCGTTTTTGCATGATAAAGAGAGCTGCAGGTCGGTCACCTGAAATAAAACTTTAACCGTCTGGGCAGGTTATTTAAAAAAAGTTTTGATTTTCTCTATTAGAAAAACATTAATTTTGTAGACGGTAAAAAGTTATTTTTTAAATTTTCCTAATGCCGAAAAACACCAAGATAAAAGCTAACTTGCATAACAGAACTTAGTACATAAAGTAAGCTTCAAACAAGATTCTTATTTTCAGAAGATCCAAATATCCTGCAATGGGTTTTTCCGCTTGGCTTTTTCACCCTGTCCTTTCTCTTTTCTTTTCTTCTGAAATCTATTTTCCTAAAACAAAAATCTTGTTTCCTATCTTGTCAAAGAAAGGTATCTGCCAGGTGTTAAAACTGACAGGTAAACTTGGAAAGACCCGGAAACTATTTTCAAACGAGACAGGTTCAAAAAGACACAGCGCTTTTTGTGTGTGTGCATGCTAGCTCTGACCCTTCTGCATCCATCTTTGTGCAGAGAGGGGGGGGAGGGGGTGGGGATTCCTCCTCCTGCCTCATTCCTATTTATCTTGGAGTGTCAGAGGCAGATATTCATTTAACAGTTTCCGTTCCCTGTCATTAGCTGTGACACGTGCAACTCGCTCGCACATCAGTCTCCCTTCAGGCCAAATATGCAAACAAAAAAGTCATTTTACCCGGACACCGGAATCAAAAGCCTGTCACAGTGGATGAGTTCTAGTAAAAAAATAAAAACATTTTGTTTGAAACTGAATTCTATTGCAGACCTAAGGAGATGATAATAGTGAAGATGATGCTGAGGAGGCGCAGAACAAGGAGGGGGAGGACGACGACACCGATAGCGACGCTGATGATTATGATGATAACAATGACAATGACAATTATGATGATAACGATGTCCTCGACAACGACAACAGCGATCATTCTAAATCCGAAAAAAGGGTCAAATAGTCAAACCACGCGCCTTTTATGGCATAGAAAGATTACATAAAAAGACACTGGTAGGTTTTTGTGAGGCACTAAAAGTAATGCAATATTTCTTGGGCCAAGCTTATTTTTGTCAGCAAAAGAATATAATAATGGGTGGGCCTTTAAAGAAACTAATCACCAGAGCGATGTGTCCAGATATGTGGCAATAGATGTAGCAAAACATTCTCTCTCTCTCTCTCTCTCTCTCTCTCTCTCTCTCTCTCTCTCTCTCTCTCTCTCTCTCTCTCTCTCTCTCTCTCTCTCTCTCTCTCGCTTGTTAACGTTCTTAATGTTGTTACTGTTTAAAACGTGTATCCAAGGAAATTAATAAAAACACGCTTAAACCATATGTGGCTGACACTAGTTCGTTCCCTTTGCCTTGCGTATACGGAGCATGTTTCCTTGTTTTGCTTTCAGAGCATGTTTTCTTCTCTTTTGAGCATGGTCCCTTGTCTGGGGCTTTATTGCGGAGCATGGTGTTTTTTTCCTTGCCTACGGTGCAGGTTTCCTTATTATTCTTTCCTATGGAAAGTAATTCTTTATCATTATCACGGAGCATATTCAAGTGATGTTCCCCCGGACAAGATTTTTTTTTAATTTTTTTATTTTTTTTATTTTTTTAACTTGCCATAAGAAATCAAGACTGTTAACAAGACTTGAAGTACAAAAAGTGAAAGAGAGGACATTTTAGAAACTCTTTTTACAGTGATAGACCTGAGTGTAAATAGTTTTAAGCATGGACGGACATTACCGTGTCAACTGAAAAAGGAAACAAACTTGCATCGGTCTCGAATGGCATTTACTGCTGAATAGACGATGAACACTAGCAACCAACCATGCATTCAAGTGATCACACTGAACCATGGCAAAACAAGAATCCATCTCATCTTGAACGTTTCCAACGACAGAAGGTGTCTGAATATAAGGGTCAATGTCCAAGCATGCTCGCCCGCACACACGCACACAGGCACATCTATTGCGATCAATCAATCAAGCAAGCAAGCAAGCAAGCAAGAAGATATTCACGCTCTCATGCACACGCACGCTCGCGCGCTCGCACGCACACACGCACACACATACATACACACACACACACACACACACACACAGCTGAAAAAGTCACGGAAAACATATTTTCTTCTAAAACTTTCTTTCGCATCATCATAGCATCCTGCCGTTGAAAGGGTCGGGGGCAGTGGGGGGGGGGGGGGGGAGCACCTCTGATTACCTCCGCTCTCTACCCAACTCAATTAACCCTCTGTGGGTCGCAGGGGGGGCTGAAAGCTGTGCAGGAAAAACAAACAAGAGCAAGCGCCAGGCTTTGTGCCCCTGTGTCGGTAAAACAGTCCCGTTACGCGATGAGCGAAACGGGGTGGGGAGGAAGGGGTGGGGGGGACTAGGCAGATAAGTGAGACCGCGAGGCAAGCTAAATCTGTTTCTACCTCGGGGGAGCCTGAGAGGGGGAGGGGGAGCGGCGGAAAGGTGAGACTACGAGGCAGGCTAATTCTGTTTCTACCTCGGGGTTCGATTACATGCGCTGGTGTGTCAAGTTAGCCAGGCACTGAATCGAACACCAGCTCTGGAATGTTGTCAGAGTCGCCCGAGTGGCGCGCTGAGTGAGTGAAAGGATGAGAGATGTGTGGAGAGAGAGAGAGAGAGAGAGAGAGAGAGAGAGAGAGAGAGAGAGAGAGAGAGAGAGAGAGGGAGAGAGAAAGAGAGAGAGAGAGAGACTCAGACTCAGAACTTTATTACAAAAGGATAAAGGTTTTAGGCAAAGCCTATTCTTTCAACCTGTCCTTTATACAACACATAACTTAGACAGACGGACATCAAAAATAAAAATTCAATCAAATAAGATACAGATTGCAACACAATGTGCATTTAAGGAATAAGAGAGAGAGAGAGAGAGAGAGAGAGAGATGTGTGGAGAGAGAGAGAGAGAGAGAGTGTGGAGAGGGAGAGAATGGAGATTAGGGGAGGAGAGGGGGGATGGAGACGGCGAAGGAAGTAGAAATGACATTGTTAGTACTTTATTTGCAAGTATATCGGAAAAGAATTCGCTAGTTTTAGTCAGTACGGTCATATTTTTTTTTAATTTAACAGTTTGTCTTATCAAAACAGAGTTTTAGTTTAGTTGTGCTACAACACCTTCGTTTGATTGCTTCAGTCAGGTAAAAGTGTGTTGTTGTTGTTGTTGTTGTTGTTGTTGTTGTTTTTTTGTTTTTTTTGTTTTTTTACAATTTTTTTTTCTCTTCATTACAGTTACTCTATCGTTACAGCTATTTCATTCACCTTTGCTATGTCTAGTAGTTTGTGCGTTTGTTTGCGTGTATGTGCGTGTGTGTGTGTGTGTGTGTGTGTGTGTGTGCGTGTGTGTGTGTGTGTTGTTGTTGTTGTTGTTGTTCCCATAATTCTGTTAAATAATACCATTTTCAGCGGGACAATACATAACAAGTTAATTAATCCAACGCTCGATGGACAAAAGGCGAGAATTTACACATTACCAATTACAGTATTAGTTTTCAGCACAGCAACATACGGCGCATAAATAAATAACTTTACATTAACAGCACTATACTACTATTTATCTATATTCTTATACACAGTTCAATTTTACTAGAAATTTCGAAGTCGAGCTTGGTTCTGAAATAAGACCTTCATGTTAGTTTTTGGATTTCCGTACTTAAACTGGCTTATGCACATTTTCGATATCAATATAAGGTGATTAATTATGAAGGTTTTCTCTCTGGGGATATCACGTGTGAAATACCCAAAAAGAGCCTCTTCGAAAGCTTCTTCTATATATATATATACGACTTCTGTCTGTCTGTCTGTCTGTCTGTCTGTCTGTGTGTGTGCGCGCGATGCACGGCCAAAGTTCTCGATGGATCTGCTTCAAATTTGGTAGGCTTATTCAGAGAGACCCCGGACACAACCTCATCGATGAGATATTTCAACACGTGCTCTCAGCGCGCAGCGCTGAACCGATTTTGGTTCCACCTCAGCTGGCCCCCATACCGACACACCAAAGCCGCTAGACCACATCACAACGCCAAAGTTCTCGGTGGATCTTTTTCAAATTTGGACACCGTATTCAGCTACACCCCGGACACAATATCATCGATGAGATATTTCAACACGTGCTCTCAGCGCGCAGCGCTGAACCGATTTTGGTTTTTGTGTTCATTTCACCATTACAAGTAACTCTTCCTTATCTTCTCCAGTGTTTTGCGTTTATCTCCCTTACTTCGTGTGGCTTCAATCCATATTCCCGTTTCTAAGTTACTATTTTTAGAATGTCACTGCGCTGTCCAGAACGCTTCCCTTGCACCCGTAAGGTGTTCTTACTGTCAAAGTGAAAAGGTCGAATCAATTTATAGCCACGCGAAAAATACACTCTCACCTATCTCTATATATTTATAGATATAGATATACATATATATACGGCTTCTGTGTGTGTGTGTTTGTGTGTGTGTGTGGGCAAAAACCTGTGTATTGTAGAGTTCTGTTTGTGATGTGGTCTAGCGGCTTTTGTCTATCTGTATGTTCTGGCATTTGAGAAGCCACAACAGATAATATAGGGCTAAGAAATAAGCTCTAAAATTCTCAATCCCGTTTGACAGGACTTCGCCTGCAAAGGTGATTGTGATGAACCGCCACGCTGTCTGTCTCTGTCTCGCGATTCACCCCATATTCCCGTTTCTAAGTTACTATTTTTAGAATGTCACTGCGCTGTCCAGAACGCTTCCCTTGCACCCGTAAAGTTGTTCTTACTGTCAAAGTGAAAAGGTCGAATCAATTTATAGCCACGCGAAAAATACACTGTCACCTATCTCTATATATTTATAGA
>NC_090254.1:26875780-26883280 GCF_037325665.1 Littorina saxatilis
CAAACAAGAAATTCCTCCGGGGTAGGAAAAACACCCCCGTCAAAGGGAAATAACCTTCTCAGTTGGTGGCAGTGACTGAGTGAGAATGGTTATTTCCCTTTGACCATGAAGATGTCCCTCTATAAGTCCTTGTATAATCTTAATCCACCAATAACTCCCTAACCGTGTGTTTGACTGGTCCCAACTTTTGTAAGGACCGTCTCAGGAATGTATAGAACCTGTTCACCAAGTTTGGTGACGATCGGTCCGTTCATTCTTGAGATCTATATGCGAACACAAACAAACAAACAAACAAACAAACACATCGAGCGAAACCTATACACACCCCTATACCGGGGGTGTAACAATGACGTATCAGCCGTGTATATATATACACTCTTAAAGACACAGTCCTTCCCGTGTAAAGCAATTCTACGCACCATCTCAGACACGCCCAGGATTCTCCAGTGATTCAGACCATTCCTCCTCTGAGACACATTTGACGAAGGGCCATATCAGGGCGGTGCTGCTTTGACATATAACGTGCGCCACACACAAGACAGAAGTCGCAGCACAGGCTTCATGTCTCACCCCAGTCACATTATTCTGACACCGGACCAACCAGTCCTAGCACTAACCCCATAATGCCAGACGCCAGGCGGAGCAGCCACTAGATTGCCAATGTTAAAGTCTTAGGTATGACGCGGCCGGGGTTCGAACCCACGACCTCCCGATCACGGGGCGGACGCTGAGACACATACATGGACACGAATCAACAGCCCCACTGCTTACCGTGCACAGCTGGCATCTTTTTTGAAGAATTCATTCCTCAATGGACACCCGTTGCTATGAGTATGAAATTATTTCATGATCAAAAATTTCCATTTTTAACAGGAAGCAGTCAGGATGTCGCTGTGTGGTATGTATCCAAGTGGAGGCTTCGTCTTATCCCATAAGACACCTTTACCAGATCTGACGGATGGTGAGCTCAACTATTTTCACGAAGGACTGTGCCTTTAAAAAGTGTATATAATTATGCACGGTTGATGCGGCATTGTTTATATAGAGATCGCTTTAACCGGAAATGTTCAGCATTTTCCTGCTAAAAATTGGGACTGCTGCCGGAAGGAGACCGTAATATATGGTTTCATCACTGTCAACTGGTTACTGAAAGAATCGTCTGCTCCAGTGAGCGCCGAAACCAAACGGGTTGATTATCACGTGACACTTTTGCCATATTTAGAGTTGTTTGCACAGTAAATCCAGCCGCGAAAAATAGCTCGCTTGAAACTGTCTTACATATCAATTCCTTTGTAATTTAAAAATTACAAAACACCATGAAAAATCATTATCGACGATCGCGAATCTGCTTATATCAATAATACATTACAAAAAGCTCTAAATATGTTTTTAAAAAATCGGTTTACTTGCCAGACAAGGAAACTCAAGGCATCCTGTCAGGGAGATAATGAGTCGAACTCATTTTGACCTGCCGGAAGGATACGGCAGTGTTGATACAGAGATCGCTTTAACCGGAATTGTCCGGTATTTTCCTGGTACAAATATTCAAAATACCCGGGCAGGACTGCGCCTTTAACCTGGCAGGGAAACAAACTCGACAAGCACGCGCAATGAGCAGAAAAGCCAGTGGTGCTCGGAGAGGGGATAGTCAGTGTGGAGAAGAAGGCTACCACTTGTTACTGACCTCTTGGAAGGGGTCAGCTTGTGGCTACCCGCTGCCAAATTGCTCTTCTACCCCCACCCCCACCATACCTTTCTTCCTTCCCACCCCCACCCCCACCCCCGTCATACCTATCCGCACCCCCCACCCCTTGACCTGAAAGCCAGGCTCGTCCCTGCTCGGAGCTCTGGTAGACAACGCGCTCTGTGTGTTGACCTATCTACACACCTGTGCACACGATGAGTCCAGAGATGATTTTCGGACACCAGTTTTGTAACTGGTCTTTGGGTGGGTGGTTTATGTTCTCAGAGCACAACATTTGGCGATTATTTATTTACGATTCAGACTGTCGTTTCTTTAATTGTTTCAATGGGTGTTTTTTTTTTTTTAATCGAATTCGATGCCGCTTGTCTGATAATTTTGAAATTCTAAGATAACATCTCCATAACAAAACAATCAAGACGAAGAGGGCATCATAGGCCCGAGAAACACTAATTTATCAGAATCGTACCCCAGCAAAAATAAAACCAAGCTAGACTTCTTCTGCACCTGTTAAGATCTCACATGTTTTGCTGCCTTTCTTCCCTTTTTTTTTATCGTTTGTTTGTTTGTTTGTTTGTTTGTTTGTTTGTTTGTTGGGTTTTTTTTTCCTTTCTTTCTTTCTATATTTATTTCTATATTTATTTATTTATTTATTTCTTCTTTCTTTCCTTCTTTCGATAGACAAAGATAACAACATAAAAACACAAGGAATTAACACTTTAAGGAGCTCTTCATTTGAATGACCGGTGTACACATCTTCTTCTTCTTCTTCTGCGTTCGTGGGCTGAAACTCCCACGTACACTCGTGTTTTTGCACGAGTGGAATTTTACGTGTATGACCGTTTTTACCCCGCCATTAAGGCAGCCATACGCCGCTTTCGGAGGAAGCATGCTGGGTATTTTCGTGTTTCTATAACCCACCGAACTCTGACATGGATTACAGGATCTTTTCCGTGCGCACTTGGTCTTGTGCTTGCGTGTACACACGAAGGGGGATAAGCCACTAGCAGGTCTGCACATAAGTTGACCTGGGAGATCGGAAAAATCTCCACACTTAACCCACCAGGCGGCCGCGGCCGGGATTCGAACCCTCGACCTTCCGATTAAGAGGCCGACGTCTTACCACCCCGCCACAGCGCCCGTCTTGTACACATCTGATTTCACTGCCTTATGCAAACGATGGATCACAGCGGAAAAGCAAGTCAGACGATGCTCGGAAATAACTCTGGCTTTACCACATCAATATAAAGCTATCATAATGACCAGACACTGCCCATTTGGAAATGCTCACTAGCTATTAATCATGTTTATTTTTGAAAACATGCACAAAGAAGCTCCCGTCGCGATATAACCTTCGTGGTTGAAAACGACGTTAAACACCAAATAAAGAAAGACAAAGAAGCTCATCTGTAACGGTGATGCAATCGCCGAATTTATATCTCGTGCCTCACCTTCAAGGCCGGAATGTGTCGAACTCTTCCACAGCAAATACAGACCCTGACAGAATTATTTTCGGAAAACGTCTATCGGTACAAGTTTCCAGAGTGATAGCATAAAAGCAAGGCACTTGAAAGACGAGGACGCTATCTGATGTTATCACAACAGAAATATTTTTCACACCTGCCCACTTGTGTCCAGATAAGATACAAAACGCCTGTTTCAACCCTCTCTCATCTTCTTTTACCCATTTACGATCATCATTTCCCTCCCTCTCACCGCCCACGCCCACCAACTGCTCAGATGAAGGGTTGAATTAAGAATCGCTAAGCATTCATTTCGTTTCAATTCTGCAATAATAAACAATATTTGGGTATTCGACTTATCCTCCTTTAAATACCAACCTTCCCCTTTAAGCGACAACGAACATCTATCCACTTGGTCACATACACTACTTCCCTCATGAAAGAGCATCAGTTATTAGTGACTTTCACAATTCAATCTCAGTCTGCAAGCACCAACAGGTTTACCGACAAGTACCACAAAGTACCCAACCGATACTAAAACACTTCAGCACGAAACACACGTAGCATAGGCTAGTGTGTTACCTGCACGTGCAAACTGGCCGAGGTCATTAAATGCGCAGCCTGTGCATTCCGCCCCGTCAGAGGCACTTAAGGGGGCCAGCCGCTGGCCTCTGGATGCATCCTCCGTCTGATCGCTTGACCCCTCCACCTCTCATGACCTTTCCCCTGACCTCAAATGACCCGACGGCCAGGGGGAGACAAGCAAGGGTGAGACAGGGTCATTGTTAGTATTACATAGCTAGCTGGGACTGAACGTTGCAAAATAGCCGTTTTAGCTGAGATTTTTTCTTTTTTTTTCTTTATTGATTTTTTTCTTTTCTTTTTTTTCTCTTTTTGTATGGGGGGGGGGGGGGGGATCGGAGGGACGGACGTTAGAGCAACAGCGCATGCCTCATATACAGCCACGCTGCTCTAATATACTGTAAATGTCAATGGGACAGACCTAAACGTAAATATTTGGTTTCAAACACAGACCATCATGTAAACTGTGAATGAAAAGATATTTAGATACGCTATACTTTGTACGGCTTTAAAGGCACAGTAAGCCTCCCGTAAACCATCACAGATACTGTCAGGCTTTTACACACAGTACAAACACCCTTCCATTTGAACGCTCACCAAACGGGAACATCCTAGGTGCCCTCCGTAAAGAGCGAGCAATTTTCAAAGAATTTATTTTTGCGTGGTTTATCTTACCCCTGAGCCATCGTGAACCCGTGTGATCCAGTTTCCCTTTTTCACAATGTAGTCGTCAGTTAGTAATTTAAATGCGATTCGCTGTGAGCTTATCTGCAATGGCACGTTATTATGTACCTCTGACTATGCACGAAACAAACGGCTGTGGTTCACAAAAACTCTAGCGATGGCCGTTTTGACTGTTCAGAGGAACTGGCGATAGGTATAAACCGTCGTCTGCTACGAGAACCACGACCTTGCGTGACCCTGCTACCGGGCTTTTCTTTTTTCAAACTTTCAAAACTTCGAACTGCGCTGATCTTGTCTTGATGAAAAAACAATTCTTTTATGATTTAAGAATGTTTGTGTAACAAGCTGTCAATTTATTATTTAGATTTTAAAAGTTAGGTCTAGCGTCAAAACGCACCACGGTCCGATTGTCTCTGACACAATCCACAAAATTAATTCTTTGAAAATTGCTCGCTCTTTACGTAGGGCACCTAGGATGTTCCCGTTTGGTGAGGGTTCAAATGGAAGGGTGTTTGTACTGTGTGTAAAAGCCTGACAGTATCTGTGATGGTTTACGGGAGGCTTATTGTGCCTTTAATCAAGTATTAGGGAGGCTTTGATTGATTTGTTTTCTAAATGTGGTAGTTTATATCATATCCGACACAACTGTAAACAACCGTAAAGAAATGGTCAGTTTCGTTGTTTTTCCCTCTCTCTTTTCTTTTTGTTTGGAAAAACATAGACCGGACTACTCATCATTTAGTTCTGATTCCTTGTTTAGTTGACTGTCTAATTAGTTGATGGATTTTCTTTTTTTTTTAAGTGTTGGGTAAAATAACAAAGTAACAGCGCTGATTACCACACACACAAACATTTATTGTGTTAAAGGTTTTGGATTGTGTTCTCTTTGTTGTTCTTCTCCTTCGTTCATGGGCTGAAACTCCCACGTTCACTTATGTTCTTGCACGCGTGGGTATTTACGTGTATGACCGTTTTCACCCCGCCATTCAGGCACCCATACGCCGCTTTCGGGGAAAGCATGCTGGGTATTTCCGTGTTTCCATAACCCGCGGAACTCTGACATTGGTTACATGATGCGATATAAATTGCATAAAAAAAATTAAAATAAAATCCCTGCGCTTAGAACTGTACTCACGGAATACGCGCGATATAAGCCTCATATTGATTGATTGAGGATCTTTTCCGTGCACACTTGGTCTTGTGCTTGCGTGTACACACGAAGGCACTAGCAGGTCTGCACGTAAGTTGACCTGGGATATCGGGAAAATCACCACACCCTTAACCCACCTGGCGCGACGGCCGGGATTCTAACCCGCGACCTTCCGCATAGGACTGAGGCCGATGTCTTATCCACAAGGCCACTGCGCCCCTCGCGTCCTCTTTGTCAAGTCGCTCACAAAACCGCTACACTCACTTGTGACATCTTGCGACAGGGTGTACATAATCCGATACACTCTTTGGTCAGATTAAGAACAGTCGGTTAATCTCAGAGATTGCATCATGCCATACTCGTATACAGGGACCACCACTACTCTTGTCATAGGGATCACTTCCATTATTTCGAGGCACACATTACAAAGGAACGCATCTGCCAAGAAGAACATTACACTGGAAGCCCCCTTTTCAGACACCCCCCCCCCCCCCCCCCCCCCAATGTAAGACCCTTCTCTTCCCAGACCCCTGTTTTCTCTCATTTACTGGTCATACCCTCTGTACATTTACCCCCAGGGGTGTTTTCTTACACAAGATTGCAGATTAATTTGTATCGCACGATTTCCAACATAGGAAATGAAATATGCTTACGCGAAAATGCGTCATTCTTATTGAGAAGGAAAGAGTTCGACGTAGGGACATCAGTTCGGAATGAGTCATTGTCGTTTCACTAGGGAAAAAAAGCGTAGTTTTTCGCTGTCGTTGTCTGCAGTTACTAATGTACGATAACATGCTGTGTTGGTTTCTCCTATAGTAACGCAATTGTCGCAGAATTCTAAATTGAAACCAAACTAAATTTTGTCACTTGATTTATTCTATTTACATTATACAAATATTTCGTCAATTGTATACTTAAAAAACGGCACTGTTCACATCGGTTCAATGTGCTATCGGACAAAGAACACATCGCTGGAATACAGTTACGTTTGCGTCGTTTTAAACAGACACAGACATTGATCTTATGCAATGTGCAGACAACAACAAAAAGACACAAACAGGAACCAGACAACAACAAAAATCACAAGCAAAATGTACATGTCTTAACCCTAAAAATAAAGGTACAAAAAATACGCCCACACACACACACAAGAGGTTGTCGCATCATTATGCTTCGCGGAGAGACTAACGAAGGAGACATCCAGCACATAAGTTACTCATTCACACGTTTCGTCTGCCAGTCAGTCCAAACAAAAAACAACACTAGCCCCAGAAGCATAAAATGCACACATCCAGAAAACCCCTTTGGTGGCTTAAAAGCGAAGTCCTTCCTGTTTTGCTCACCATCTCAGAAATGGCAAGGTCTTTACATGGGATAAGACCATCCATCCACGTGGACCAAGACCCCCCCAAAATATATTAAAATCAACAGCTTTGGTTGGTGCGTCCTTTTTACATTTAGTCAAGTTTTGACTAAATGTTTTAACATAGAGGGGAAATCGAGACGAGGGTCGTGGTGTATGTGTGTGTGTGTGTGTGTGTGTGTGTCTGGCTGTCTGTGCGTGTGTGTGTGTGTGTGTGTGTGTGTGTGTGTGTGTGTGTGTGTCTGGCTGTCTGTGCGTGTGTGTGTGTGTGTGTGTAGAGCTATTCAGACCAAACTACTGAACCGATCTTTATGAAATTTTACATGAGAGTTCCTGGGCATGATATCCCCAGACGTTTTTTTCATGTTTTGGATAAATGTCTTTGATGACGTCATATCCGACTTTTTGTAAAAGTTGAGGTGGCACTGTCACACCCTCATTTTTCAATCAAATTGATTGAAATTTTGGCCGAGCAATCTTCGACGAAGGCCGGACTTTGGTATTGCATTTCCTCGCAAGCGCCAGATGTAACCGAGTGCTGTAACACTACGATCAC
>NC_090254.1:26885780-26888280 GCF_037325665.1 Littorina saxatilis
GAAATCGCATGTGTCGTCTTGCTTTGTCAGTGTGGCTCAGGTTACGTAATTACATTGGACACCCCCTCCCCCTCCCCTATAAACAGGTGATAAAAGTGAGGGGGCCTGATCGTAATGGAGAGAACGTCTGAGAAAGCAGGAACTTAAAAAAAGGGGGGGGGGGGGTCTTAAATGTAGAGGGTTTTAAAAGAGAGATTCCACCGTAGTACAAATGAGTTAAATGCCCCTTCCGTCGCGGTTCATGTGTACCAACTCACATCTGAAAAGAACCTTTCTGATTGGACACATAATAACATTTCTGCGCTCAGCTGCTTCTTGTGAAGACTATAGGGATAAGTTTTCAGCTCTAAAATTGCAGATTGACACAGAACATTAATTCAATAAACTTCTTCTTCTTCGTCTTCTTCTTCTTTGTTCATGGGCTTAGACTCCCACGTTCACTCGTGTTTTTAGCACGAGTGGATTTTTATGTGTATGACCGTTTTTACCCAGCCATTTCGGCAGCATACGCCGATTTCGGGGGAGGCATGCTGGGTATTTTCATGTTTCTATAACCCACCGAACTCTGACATGGATTACAGGATCTTTTCCGTGCGCACTTGCTCTTGTGCTTGCGTGTACACACGAAGGGGGTTAAGTCACTAGCAGGTCTGCACATAAGTTGACCTGGGAGGTCGGAAAAATCTCCACTCTTAACCCACCAGGCGGCAGCGACCGGGATTCGAACTCACGACCTCCTGATTAGGAGGCCGACGTCTTACCACCACGCCACTGCGCCCGTCATGTATTCCATAATCAAATAAATATCCCACTCTGAACTCGAAGCGTACCACGTGTCTACGGTTGATCGTACTAACTGAGCATTCAGTATCACCGTAGGGATACGTAAGTTCAAGAATGTCCACTAGTCCAAAGGTCAAGAAACTATTGAATTTACTAACCCATCGCAATTTTCACTGGCCCATTTTTTTCTCTCCATATTTCCCCCCGAGAAAGGTAGTCTTCATATAAGGTTTATGCCTTTAACTCTGGGATAAACACAAAACTAAGGAATGACGGGTTTGCCGATTTTAATTCCGGTATTTACTTCGGTACAATATCGGACATGTCCGGCCAACACTTTCCTCGTAAACTCTGGGGTGCAGGCCTAACCGCACAATAACTACGATCTAGGCATACTCTAGCGCAATTGAACGTCATACACAATGTAGCATTATGAACCGCCCTGATATGGCCCTTCGTGGTCGGCTGGGCGTTAAGCAAACAAACAAACAAACAAAGCATTATGAAACACTTAAATAAAAAATATTTCTCACGGGAGAGAACTAACCCTCCCAACACTTTTGTCATCGCTTAGCTTGGATATCGACAATATTTATTTCACATCTTCGTCCGTCAACTACAAAGCTGCAATTAGAGTGATTGGTACAATTCAAGAACGGTACCCCACTTAAAAGCATCAGTCTGTTGCAGACGGAGTACCAAACTTTACACAGAGTTCGAGAGAGAGGGAGAACTGTAGTGGTGTTTTGAGTCACAATCGTGGTGAAAAGCGAATTTTGACTTTTCAATTCGATTCATTCTTTACATTTTAATCGCATTTTCAAGGGGCCTAACCAAACCGGCGGCGGACAGTTGATGGACAGAGTTACTTTGGGAGACTGTTCTTGAACTTTACCAAGTGATTTTATTGACGTAGGTTTGTCTGACCAGAGACATACTTCTATCTATGTCTCTGGTCTGACGTATGTTGTGTTGTGACGTCTTAATCAAAGTCTTCTTCATCATCGGGATAGCATGTCTAAATTCATTTCATTGATTTGCATGTTCTCAATAAACACAAGCTTGTCGGACATACACATTGTTTGTACGCACGGGTGTTTGTAAGATTAGACGGGATATGAGTTCCGATTTATGCGTCAGCCTTACCCATTCATCACAACAGACATCACGTGACGGTCTCGAGAACCAGGGACATATATAACATGTCTATGTATTAATTTTTCAAACAACGCCAAACTCAGACTCACGAAAACGCGCCTACGCCAAAGAGTGCGGATAGTTGAAACATAAATTACTCATAGTCTGTGACTTGTTAAAACCTCCGTTGCTATTTTCATTGTCGCATACGCATACAGACAGAAAAAAATAAGTCATCGTTTTGTTCGTTTTTTTAATGCTTTTTTTTTATTTTATTCCGCTTCATTTTCTTCCTCCTACACACGTACTTCTATTTAATGAGCGCGCGGACACGGGTAAAATGAGATACAATCGAGTTGAATGCAAACTGTCGGGTTGCAGCCACTGAAAAGCCTTACAGTTTCCATTTCCACAGTTGTGCACACCACTGAGCGACAACATAATAGAAACATAACTTATCCACGACAGCTGGTTCAAGTTAAAATTATTTACGACGTTCGTACCAGCCACGCGCCGCAACAAACTCACGAAACTATACGGTGTATTATTCTGCAATCATGATCTCAGACAAGCGTGGTTT
>NC_090254.1:26893280-26897116 GCF_037325665.1 Littorina saxatilis
TCTACTTCTTCGAAGGACTTTAAGAGATTTCGGAGTTGAGTTAGTGACAATGAATTTGAAGACATCGGTTCATGTAAGCCAATGAAAGTGGTAACATATTGTAATTCACAACAGTTTAACATTTATCAGGAAGTTCCCAGTCAGAATATTCCATATCGACCACATTTTGGACGCTAACGTTGTAACACAAAGTTCCATTTGTGAAAAAATCTATCGAAATTCCAAAGCTACTGTTTTAACTTCGTCAGATTATCTTGTCAAAAAACACCCAATTGATCAAAATTCGAAAGCTGTCGTTATAACTTGCAGATCAATTTTTAACAAAAATTACCACACTTCGAAAATTTCGCTTTAAATTACATACGAATTTGTGAGAAATATCGATCAAAATTCGAACGCTATCATTTCTAATATATAGTTGAATTTATAAAAAGAAATAATCTCGGTCAAGTTTCGAACGCTATCGTTAATACATACATATATATAAATGAATGAGAAAAAATCTACCAAACTTTGAACGCTATCGTTATAACATACAGATCAATATTTAAAAAACAATCGACCAAATATAGAACATGATCGTCATGACATAGAGATCAATTTGTAAAAATAATCTATACAAATTCGAACGCTATCGTTGTGGCATATAAAGATCAACTTGTGGAGGGAAATGATCGATCAAAATATACAGATCAATTTTTGCGAAAAATCGACCTAACTTTGAACGGTATCTTTATGGCACGCAGGTCACTTTGTGAAAACAAAAAGTAACGGTAACATATCGATCATGTAAATATAAACATTGAAATACCGGTCACAGAGAATACTTGTTCTCTTGGTTTTTCGTTCCTGCCAGAAAGCAGCTAACACATTTTCAGTTCATTTAGAGATGCAACTGCATTGGTGTCGCAACGCAAACTCATTTATAACGTGGCCATCAATCTGGGTGTGTGCGTCAGTTCCGGAAGAGTGGGAAAGACACAAAATTGATAAGTGTTTTGGCAGGTGCTGTTTACTCAGACTTTATGAATTCGCCCAGTTATACCAAACCCCAGATATTTTACCACCCCTGTGGGATGACGCCAAAATATCGATACTCTTTCTTCTCTGGACAAATATTCTGGGGTGTAATTAAGATATTAATTATATTATGTATGTAATCGATATATAGACAGTTTGCTATTGTTCGATTTTTTTAATTTATTGTTTTCTTTTTAATATTACTGGTGAAAATGAGAATGTATCGGCCGATATATCTAGTTATACTTATTTGTTTCTCACAAATGCAACCACAATGTTATAAACTTGGTTTTTGACTAGTCAACGTCACAAAGTGACCTGTAGGCCTATGTGTGTGATAAGGTCAAGTTCTTTCAAAGAGCGGTTTGGAAAATGACCTATAATACGTACAATCCATGAATATGTCTCAAAACAAATGCTATCCTAAATCTAAATCAAAACGTGACTGTCAATTGTCTTATTAAAAAGATCGTTTCGTGTGTATATCATGCTTCACGTGTGCTAAGATATTAATGTTTACATATTGTGTGAGTGGTTAAACGCCCAACAAATAATACGCTTAGTACAACAACAAAAACTTTTTTTGAAGTTTTTGTTGTTGTAATTCCTTCAGCAGAAGAGGGCAAAGCCTGACCACAAGAAAGGCACTCCTGTCGACGTAGTTGAGGCAACTGGTCGAAACACTTGCCGGCAGATTCCTGGTAACGTGGTCAATTAAACAAGGCGAGCACGTGATTCGAGACCGTGTTTTTATTTTCCTGTGTGCGTTTTCGCACATGGCAGTGACCAAAACACGGCGACAAAAGTTGACTGCGACTGAGGAAAAGAACACGAAAGAGAGAGAGAGAGAGAGAGAGAGAGAGAGAGAGAGAGAGAGAGAGAGAGAGAGAGACACGGAGAGACAGAGAGAGACAGAGAAACAGAGAGAGACAGAGACAGAGAAACAGGGAGACAGAGAGAGAGAGACAGAGAGAGAAAAACCAGTCAGACAGAGAGAGAGACAGACAGACAGACAGAGAGGCCGAGAGAGACAGAGAAAGAGACAGAGAGATAGAGAGACAGAGACAAAGAGACAGAAAGACAGATAATTAAGACAGACAGAGATAAAGACAAGCAGAGACAGAGAGACAGAGAAAAGGAGAGAGAAACATAGAGACAGACAGACAGACAGACAGACAAACAGATAGACAGAGACAGAGAGACTGTTTAACTGACTGACTGACAGACTAACAGACTTAACCTTTATTTAACTACTAAGGGCACAAGCTACATACTTTTTCTTACAGCTTGTCATTAATAATATCAAAACTTACAAATATGAATGCAAAAAGTACAATTAGAATGTAAGAAAGTTATCAAGACGCTGACAAGATAATATTACCAACATTGACGTGGCTGACCATGTTAACAGGGTTACCTGAACATTGACAATGACGAAAGAAAGATTGTGTGTGTGTGTGTGTGTGCGCGCGCGCGCGTGCGTGTGTGTGTGTGTGCGTGTGTGTGTGCGTGCGTGTGTGGGTGTGTGTGACTATGTTTGAATTTATTCGGATTTAGTTAGAAAGAACTCTTTCCTTGTTTGTATTGTGATTATGTAAGTGTAAAGCGCTCTGGGCTTGTCACCACGAGGTTTACGCGCTATATAAGTAATCGTTATTATTATTATTATTATTATTATTATTATTATTATTATTAACTACATTGCGACAGAGACATACTGATTGCGATAACACAAAATGATGAAGACAAAAATGATAAAACACAAATAACTCTTGATCAGTCGGCCAAAACGAGCAAATCTTCTCCGCTGTACAGGTGGTATAATTATTGTTTAAAAAATAAAATCTTTCAATGCCAACACTCACGGTAGTTCTGGTCAGTCAGTTTACTGGTGGCTGCCCATCACGATGTACTGACCATAGCCAGGTATCCAACAGAAGGCCAACTTTCACCCTCTTCACAAAGTGCTGACTCGTCGTTACTCGTCTTGGGCGTTACGTAACGGCTGGTCAGTCATTGTGTTCGTCCTTTCATGCACTGGCACCGCTTAACTTTGCACTGATTCTGATAGACACGACGTCCAGAACTGAAAAGTTACACTGACAGACATTCTTTGTAAACAAGCACGTGAATCACTCTCACTGATCTAATCCTGATTTTTTTTTCACAGCGGCTTTGGCCACGGTTCTTCCCACACTGGCGGGGGCTCTGAAGCGAATCAGTTGAAGGCCTTGGGCTATTTTCTGACCACCGCTGACCTAACAAAGCATCAGCGCAGCGAAGAAGCTGCCCTCGCTCTGACCTCCCGAACCTCTTACCCTCCGCCGCGCTGAAACGTACACTGTGTTTTATGCACGTGAACGACGTGGCCCTGCAATCGGCACAACTGCACACATCAGTCCCAAACCTTCCTATGTCCGGCAGGCACGAAGATATAGAAGGTGATACCGCTTGAAGCCACAAACCACACAAAAACGTCAGTATATAGAGGTGCAGCTAAAAACACCGTGCACACGTAAGAGTAGGGGCTAGAGTGCACGTGAAAACCGTGCGTGGTTTGTCCAGACTGCCGCGAAACACAGTGGGAGAGGGACTAAGAGGTCTAACTGCTCCTCTCCTGCCCCTTATCTTCCCCCCCACTGGAGGTGGTGGCTGACGGAAGGTGCAGTGTGTTTTGTTGTGTGTGAGAGTTTGCACCACCGTCACTGACTGACTGACTGACTGACTTCTATCGCTGACATGAAAGAAGCTAGCAGGCAGAGTTGAAGAAACTCCCTTTTTATCTCAAGCCTCTCTCTCTCTCTCTCTCTCTCTCT
>NC_090254.1:26897316-26907316 GCF_037325665.1 Littorina saxatilis
CTCTCTCTCTCTCGGTGAACCTGCTAACTAACTTACCCCCCCCCCTCTCTCTCTCTCTCTGAACAGGGGAACTGGTACTCACAAACACAGGCACACACACACACACACTCTCTCTCTCTCTCTCTCTCTCTCTCTCTCTCTCTCTGACACACACACACACACTCACTCACACACTCACACACATAGTCTTAGTCTATCTGTTACACTCTTTCTGCATCAGTGGACAGGAAGCCGTGACGTGGGATTTGATTTTACCTGCCCAGTGCGTATCTGCCTGGTTATCTGCGTGTCTGCTACTCTCTGATATAATTATCGTCTCGACGTTTCGCGGCTTGAGAAGTTGAATACAAAAAAATATGTCACTGATAATCAGCAATTACCAGAACAACAATTCCAAGCTACACACCACAGTTCAGCTCAATCTGACTTCCCCGGCTAAGTACCAGAGATATAATCTAAGTTTGGCAGACAAACAGACAGACAGACAGACAGACAGACAGAGTGAACACTATACACCGCTATATAAGGCTGCGTAATAACCACTGTTAACACCCCGCGCACAGTAAGTGACTCAGTTTCGTCTGTTTCTTCATCACGTTGACTGTGCGATGGTCAAGAGAGCAAGCTGTAAAGCAGCGGCATACTCTGTGTGTGTGTGTGTGTGTGTGTGTGTGTGTGTGAGTGTGTGTGTGTGTGTGTGTGTGTGAGTGTGTATGCACGCTGATGCAGTGTACATCGCCGTGAGCTCTCAGGATTAATAAGTGTTCATTAGTAGTAGTAGTAGTAGTAGTAGTAGTAGTAGTAGTAGTAGTAGTAGTAGTAGAAAGAGTGGGTGTGGCCTAATCAAACTAATCTCTATTATTTACGGACTTTTCTTCTTCTTTTTCTTCGTTCATGGGCTGAAACTCCCACGTTTACTCGTGTTTTTACACGAGTGGGGTTTTACGTGTATGATCATGACCGTTTTTACCCCACCATTCAGGCAGCCACTCGCCGCTTTCGGCGAATTTTACGAACTTTTAATTATTATTTTCTTTTCCGGGGACTCGCCACACTCTACTCGGCTCAAATTTGATGTTTGTGAGAATAGCGGAAATTAAACTCCACTTACCTGGAGATGTCAGTAATTGGTAAGGCCCGGCGCCTCACCTATGTAACACCAGCAGGACAGACGACGCACTGCAGATTATTGAGGTGATTCTTTCTTCTTTTTTTCCCAGCCCACTACATGTTGCGTGAAAAGAAAACAGGCCAAGTACTCGTCATAATCCTTATAGCAGCATGCAGTGTTGTGGCGACTGCGCAGATGTATTTTGCCCTTAATCGGCCTACAACCATGTCAACGCAGAACTTGCCTCATTCGACGTTGAATTCGTGGTGCGTTGCAGCTACTGCATGTATATGTTACAGGCATTAAGTGAAACCAGGCATTACGCGTAATGCCTAAAATGTTCAGGCATTACGCGTAATGCCTGTGAACACTAGGCATTACACGTAATGCCTAAAAATACCAGGCATTACGTGTAATGCCTGAAAATCATTGCCAGGCATTACACGTAATGCCTGAAACCTGTTGGTTTAAACACAATTTTATTCAAAATACATGACATGAAACAATTGACAAAAATGCAGCTAGGACACGAACTCAAGCAGATGCTTATTTGACGTGACCATAACAATGCTAAGTTACACAAGTTTTCATGATGGTGGACAACACAATTATTAACCAGAAGAACAAAATGTAGGAGGGGGGTATGGGGAACTTAATCAAAACAGGAGGATTTACAGAGAAAAAAAATTAATCAAATAAAAAAATAAAAGGGACGAGAACATCGATGCTGAGACATGCAATAAGTAAGTTCAGATAAATGTACATTTTCATGGAGAGGGCAGCATAGTTCGTTACGAATGTATGGAAGAAAACAACCACACACACACACACAAAAGAGAACAGAAAAACAAAAACTAAAACTCAATGATAATTATTACTTATGTTAAATATGTAATTGATGCAACAACAATGAGAGGCGGGTTTACGTTCTCCTGCACACAAACATACACAATACCAGTACGTGGGCTAATCCTTCAAGTTAGTCGACCAGATTCAACAATAAAGGATTGGACCAACTCGAAAATCAATGTATTTATGCGAAATGAATGTTGCTCGCTGCCTCTTAATAATGTTTCCACGTGTCTAAAATTGGCAGGCAGTGAGTTAATTGTGGACATACGAGCATTTTCAAACAACGTGCAGTATAACAAGTAATGTTCAGCTGTTTCGTTCCGGTTACCGCACGCACACTGTGGGTTATCTTTTAAATGGCGTTTGCATAAATCGGAATTAAGGTTACTCATGTTTAAACGCATTCTGCTGTGTTGTATTTCTACATGTCTTTTTCCAAAATAATAATAAACTGGCACATAATGATGAGGACTTTGTAAATAATGCTTAAACTCGCTAATTGAGTTTGTGGTTTTAACCACATCAGGCAGATCATTCCATAAAATTGTAGTCGAAGGAACGAAGGATGTTCGGAAGATTTCTGTCCTGTGAGCTGGTACAAATCTTTCAAGTGGTCGTCTTCTGTGATAAGGATTTAAGGATGAAACTAGTGGTGGCAAAAGGTCAGCTAAATATAGGGGACATTTACCATGAACCATTTTATGATATAATATCAATTTATGTTGTCTTCGGCGTTCCTTTAGACTACAAAATCCGCTTTCTTTGTGAATCTTACCATGACTAGTTCTCCGCACACCGCCAATTATAATACGTAAAGCTTTAAACCTGAAACCTGTTACAGGCATTAAGTGAAACCAGGTATTACGTGTAATGCCTGAATATCGTTTGATAGAATAGGTCGAACAACAACACCTTTGACTCTCGCTTGTTTCTTCTTCTTCTGACACTGCGCACAAAAATTTGTAAAGTGGGGTTCACGTAGGACAGGGTCCAGATTGAATTCATTTTCCTAAAACAACAACACCATGTCAATGTACCCGAGCGCTACATTCAAACTACTAAAGATCGTGAACAACTTACGTCGAATAATAATAACAAATCTCCCTTATGAGCAAAAGCCCGTTTACACGGTGTTTCTCAAGCGAACATTAAGTAATAATTTGATATCGTAGCTTTCAACAGTCCCGGTATGTGAAATAACACAACGCAATTTTCTTATTAGCTGTTTTTGTTCCAGCAAGAACAGTCAGTGTACTAAGCCTTTTTTGTTACCTCCCTTTGATATTATAATTATGTGTCAATTTTGTTTGCTTGTTTGTTTGTTTGCTTAACGCCCAACCGACCACGAAAGGCCATATCAGGGCGTTGCTGCTTTGACATATAACGTGCGCCACACACAAGACAGAAGTCGCAGCACAGGCTTCATGTCTCACCCAGTCACATTATTCTGACACCGGACCAACCAGTCCTAGCACTAACCCCATAATGCCAGACGCCAGGCGGAGCAGCCACTAGATTGCCAATTTTAAAGTCTTAGGTATGACCCGGCCGGGGTTCGAACCCACGACCTCCCGATCACGGGGCGGACGCCTTACCACTAGGCCAACCGTGCCGGTATGTGTCAATTACTCTATCAGAGACAGCATTGGAGATAACCCGGTTTCAGTATTTTTTCACGATAGACGTAGAGCTGAATACCAACACTCAAATCTGTTTTTGACAAACACCACACATCACTTACTTTCCCAAGAGATGATACTCATGACGTGACTTTATCGTTTTCTGGAAGGCAGCTTTTACTTCTTCGATTGTTCTGAAGTACACAGCTTTCGGAAGCAACTTTCTGCCGTCCTTTTCATAATGTTCAAACAAACGTCGAGTAAACAATTGTCCTTTTTCATTATCCTCCATGGTGACGAATAAGCAACTGGTGAAAACTCGACTGGAAATATTGGACCTCGGCTTTCCATTGTGACATGCACTCACACTTACGTGAAATTCAAACTGTGGTGAACACTATGTCAGAAATACAATATTTTGCATTGCGAACCATCACTCATAATCGCAAAATAAAATGTGCATTCATTGCAAAGCTCACTTGATTGAATGTTAGTTACTATGTTCACACCATGACATTTTGTCAACACTTTGTCCTTAAAAAATGTTTTCACTGTCATCCAAGAGGTAATGTGTATTGCCTGAATTGCTTCAGGCAATAAGCGTAATTTTGAGAGTCAAATTTCAGGCATTACGTGTAATGCCTGGTATTTTTAGGCATTACGTGTAATGCCTAGTGGTCACAGGCATTACGCGTAATGCCTGAACATTTTAGGCATTACGCGTAATGCCTGGTTTCACTAAATGCCTGTAACATATATAAACTTAGCCCGGGTAGCTCAGGTGGTAGAGCACTGGACTTGTGATCGAAAGGTCGCTGGTTCGAATCCGGGCCGGGACGGACACGGGTCAACTTTATGTGCAGACCCAGAGACGGTATCCATCTCCCACCCCCGTGTCACCACAGTGGCACGTAAAAGACCTCGGTCATTCTGCCATAAGTGCAGATGGCTGATACCACCTAAACACGCATACACTTGTGTATCTCATCTAAAGTCGGGTTAAAACCCGGGAACATGCCCCTAATGGCTTTGCCGTGAGGGCGTAAAACTTGAATTTCTCTCAAGCGAAGCGCAGATTTCCTGAACAACTCCGATGATTAGATTATCATGTAAACGACTGTCATGTCCTCTTTGTTCTTGTCTTGTTTGGATGTCTCACCACCACACATTTTCGATGACGTTGGTGTCTGGGCTTTGCTACGGTCAAATGAGGCCAGGGATCATGGGGATTGTATGGTCCACTGCAGCGTGACTTTGAAGTATAGGGTAGTGCGTTTGTCGTCCGGGAAAAAATTCACGGTACAGAGGGGAACACTTTTGCCACAACTGACCACAAACTTAGTCCTGGGACATCTTCATACCTCTGTGAGATGATGCTCTCCTCCCACAGGCTAGAAGGTCCTCTACTTCGTTGAAATCGATGCATCCATGAATGAAGCATGGACACGCGGTTTACCTTGGATCGCTTGCACACCCAGGCAGCTCCGCACCCCTTCTGTATCATCCCTACACCACACATACACTTTCCTGTCTTGGACTATCATAACGTGAGTTTCATCAGAGAAAATTGTAATGCTCCATTAATTTCCTGGGCACTGTTTCATGCAGCCATGGGCAACACCAAGTCTTCATTCGAATTTTTCTTTTGGAATCACTGTTTTATTTTGCACAGTTCTTTTTTCTTTTTCTTTTTTTTAATGCAGGTGACTTCATCAGCGTTTGACAGTTTGACAGAGATTTATTTTCGCATTTTCATCATTACAAACGTTCGTGACTTCACGCTAAGTTTTTTCGTCGGTTGTTTTTGTTAATATCCATAGCAAAAGTTCATGCAAGTGTCTGCAGACACAGTGACGGCATATTCCAGTTACACTGTTGATTAATTAACAGATTTAACAGCTTTTTTTTACGAAACTAAACTGAATATGTGGTTTCGTAATGTCAATAATTAAACGTTCCGTAAAACAAAACTTACTTGGGTCTAATCTTCTTGTGTGTGTGTGTGTGTGTGTGTGTGTGTGTGTGTGTGTGTGTGTATGTGTGTGTGTGTGTGTGTGTGTATGTGTGAGTGTGTGTGTGTGCATATGTGTGTGTGTGTGTGTGTGTCCGTGCGTCCGTGCGTGCGTGCGTGTGTGCGTGCGTGCGTGTGTGAGCGTGCGTGTTTTAATGAAATTTACCTGAAGATAAATCGAGTTTTTAACGTTATGGTCTAGAGTAAATTATGTTTCGTAAAATGCACACACACAGAAAAGCTATAAAGATTCACCTGATGATACGGTGGGCTACCCAGCCTGGACGATGTGGGTCGTGCGTGACCGAATTTTGTTAATGAAGTATTCTACGTAAAAAGAACGGGTCGTACACGACCCATGCCATCCGCATAGGGATACACTTTTTACTGCCTCTTTGCAGATTATGGGTCCTACACGACCCACGCCATCCTAATAGAGAATACCGAAAAATTACGTCAAAAACTCCATGACCCACACCATCCGGACTTTGTAGTTTTTCTTCTTCTTCGTCTGCGTTCGTGGGCTAAAACTCCCACGAACACTCGTGTTTTGCACTCGTGAGTGAAATTTTACGTGTATGACCGTTTTTACCCCGCCATTTAGGCAGCCATACGCCGCTTTCGGAGGAGCTTTGTAGTTCAAATTACGCGGTGCCTTATTCGCTTGTTTACACGCGTATATACTCATTTGAGATATGGTCTTTAAAGGCACAGTGCAGCTCACAGCCTTCGTTTTGCGTTTTTGTTGCAGCTGAGTGCATTTACAGTTCAAAATCCTCCTATGGTAGTAAAACAAACCCAAAACTACCCAACGACGACATCTGTGAAGCTCGACAGTTTCTTGTTCACGCGAGTGCATAAATTAACCTAGTTATTACGTGGTGTTTGGTCGGAGTT
Source organism: Littorina saxatilis (assembly GCF_037325665.1). Lineage (NCBI taxonomy): Eukaryota > Metazoa > Mollusca > Gastropoda > Littorinimorpha > Littorinidae > Littorina > Littorina saxatilis. Next base: position 26,903,807 of record NC_090254.1, read on the forward strand.
CGATTCAACTGAGTGATTCCGGCCTCCATTTTGTTTTACACAAACTCATGATGACGTCTGACATAGTTTGCTAGTGACGTGTCTTTTTGTGCATGATGTGGTGATCTACCTGATCTAAATTTAGATCCCAAAATAGGTCAAGACCAGCCGGGTCCGAGTACGAAATTAATTCGTAAAAAAATCGCAGTTCTTCACTCTTTGGGTGCAAGTCAATGAAACTTGGTAGTTCTTCTAACGGATAGCTGCCTGATGTATGACTAAAAGCCCCAGGGGCTCCGTGCAGCTGGATTTGACAAGTTCAGTGCCTTTAAGAAGGCCGCGTTGTGTTGAGGAAATCAGTCTCAAGCACACACTCCGCAATATAGAGACATGTGTGTGTCTCTGGCTTGTCCACCACCCGCGAAGCACGGCGAAGGTTCAGAAATGTCAAACATTTGAATGCACAAGAGCTGTGCACCCATGTTGGTAGGAACTCAACTCAGAAGTTACGGGAGTTACAGATACTGCGCACAGGGATAGAGAGTTGTCACTGAGCAAAATAACCTGTTGAGTGTTTGTAATTGGGCAGAACCTTTTGGTCTTGAGAACGATTTGACCCAATAGAGTCCAAAATGATCAGAACGTAAACATTCATTAAACAGGGCCGGACTAGGTAAGTACTGGGGGGGGGTAGAGATGGGGGTCCAGGGGGCGAAGCCCCCTTGAAGCTGAACGTTTTTTGATGTTTCTGGAGGGAAAGGAAGCCTCTCATTGAACGAAAAAGGTAAATTCGACAGCAAGCTGTATAGGCAATGAAGAAGAATTGAGATTGTAAGGCAATGCAAGGAATGTTCCCTTTTTCATGATTTTTTTGAGGGGGTGAGAGGTGCGATTTCTCCTCGGATTTCATGATAATCCAGATGCAACCCCCCCCCCCCTCCCTCCCCCCCAAAAAAAAGCGTTTGGGAGGTACATGCTTAAGCCAGGGGGGGTGGGGGTGGGGGGGTTGCGCAACCCCTGTACCCCCCCCCCCCCCCCTAGTCCGGCCCTGATTACATGTTCACCCGTCGACGGTAATAGAACGTAATTCGTAAGTATAGTGCGCGATTTGTGTCCATTTCCACCCAACGCTGTCACATTAGCCAGAGCATCGTCTGCACAGGATAAGGTGCGAAAGTACCCCAAGGTGTTCAATTTTAACGCGCTTTTAACGCGCTTCTGTTGGCTTTTCAATCGACTGACGCTTATGGGGAGTCGGTTTCCACAAGAGTTGTGACTTTGCACTGCGATGCTGCAGCCCTCTAGCCGTGGGACAAAAGCTGTTTAGACAGGGAGGCCATGACTGTCGTCCGGCCCTGACTGAGTGCTCTCCCTTTCTGTCTGTGTTTGTGTTGTGTGTGTGTGTGTGTGTGTGTGTGCGTGTGTGTGTGCACTGTGTGTGTGTGTGTGTGTGTGTGTGTGTGTGTGTGCGTGTGTGTGTGTGTATGTGTGTGTGTGTGTGTGTCTGCAGCCTGCTTGTGTTCCTGAATAACTGACACGCCACCAGACAGACAGGCATACACATACACTCACAACGGCACATACTCAGTCAAACACATACACACAAACACACACACACACACACACACACACACACACACACACACACACACACACACACACACGCACACTGTTGTGATAAACATTTCATTCAACTTTTCCCAGTGCCGTGACGACATGATTTTAACAAGCTCTCCAGGCTTGTCCTTCACCCTTTCAGTTCTTCCTGTCCAGCTCAGAGTCATTAACACGGATGTTATCTGCATTCGGACAATGGTGGGGGTCAAGAAAATGACCGCTGCAGACTGTTGCTTTGTGCACCTGTCCATTTTTCACACGGGACGCAGTGAGCAGTGCAGAGCGGGTGATATTCATTCCGGCAAGGGTATTATTACCACATTGTCAAGAATCGCACATTGACACCACTGAGGATGCTGATTTTAAATTCCCATCATCGTTTCTTCTTTGCCTCGTCATTTCTGTCTCCTTTATCAACACACACACACACACACACACACACACACACACACACACACACACACACACACACACACACACACACACACACACACACACACACACACTGTTATGACATAATCTCTGTAAATTTACCTCCATTTTAAGACTCCCTCCTTTTTAAGACCTGATTTACTCAGATTTGTGGAGGTCTTAAGCCTTTCTTGTTTTTTGATTCCTTTATACATGCAGAGTACAAAGGAACCCCCCTTTTAAGACCCACCAATGATAAGACTCCCTCCCTTTTAAGACCCTTTTAACAAGGACTGGGTGGCCGAGTGGTAACGCACTTGCGCTCGGAAGCGAGAGGTTGCGAGTTCGACCCTGGGTCAGGGCGTTAGCAATTTTCTCCCCCCTTTCCTAAACCTAGGTGGTGGGTTCAAGTGCTAGTCTTTCGGATGAGACGAAAAACCGAGGTCCCTTCGTGTACACTACATTGGGGTGTGCACGTTAAAGATCCCACGATTGACAAAAGGGTCTTTCCTGGCAAAATTGTATAGGCATAGATAAAAAATGTCCACCAAAATACCCGTGTGACTTGGAATAATAGGCCGTGAAAAGTAGGATATGCGCCGAAATGGCTGCGATCTGCTGGTCGATGTGAATGCGTGATGTATTGTGTAAAAAATTCCATCCCGCCAATGATAAGACTCCCTCCCTTTTAAGACCCACCAATGATCAATCAATCAATCAATATGAGGCTTATATCGCGCGTATTCCGTGGGTACAGTTCTAAGCGCAGGGATTTATTTTTATTTTTATTTTTGTTTAATTTTTTTTTTATGCAATTTATATTGCGCACATATTCAAGGCGCAGGGATTTATTTATGCCGTGTGAGATGGAATTCTTTTACACAATACATCACGCATTCACATCGGCCAGCAGATCGCAGCCATTTCGGCGCATATCCTACTTTTCACGGCCTATTATTCCAAGTCACACGGCCGGGTATTTTGGTGGACATTTTTTAACTATGCCAATACAATTTTGCCAGGAAAGACCCTTTTGTCAATCGTGGGATCTTTAACGTGCACACCCCAATGTAGTGTACACGAAGGGACCTCGATTTTTCGTCTCATCCGAAAGACTAGCACTTGAACCCACCACCAATGATAAGACTCCCTCCCTTTTAAGACCTTGCTTTTTCACATTTTATGTTCATAATCTCTGTAAATTTACCTCCATTTTAAGACTCCCTCCTTCTAAAATCGGATTTTCTCAGATGTTTTTAGGCCTTAGAATGGGGTTTCCACTGTACCCGCTGTCAATAACGGGACTGTGTGGCACAAACAGACACAGTTCTCATCTAATTTTGAATTTCTGTCATAATTTATTTGACAAGGACTTATAAAAAATCACCATCATCATGTCTTTGGCGCTTTGTCAATGATGTAACATTTTTGTGGGACTCTGCGACGAATATGATTATTTGATTGTCGCAGGTCCTAGATATTTTGTTGCATGCGCAGGTTGTT
>NC_090254.1:26919816-26926377 GCF_037325665.1 Littorina saxatilis
GAGCCCTGATAAACAACAACAAACAACAACAAACAACAACAAACAACAACAAACAACAACAAACAACAACAAACAACAACAAACAACAACAAACAACAACAAACAACAACAAACAACAACAAACAACAACAAACAACAACAAACAAACTCAATGTGCGCGTGTGTGGTGTATCTATATATATATATACGACTAGTGTCTGTCTGTCTGTCTGTTCGCGATGCACGGCCAAAGTTCTCGGTGGATCTTTTTCAAATTTGGACACCGTATTCAGCTACACCCCGGACACAACCTCATCGATGAGATATTTCAACACGTGCTCTCAGCGCGCAGCGCTGTGCGCGCTGAACCGATTTTGGTTTTTTTGGTCTGGATCCACTACCAGTAACTCTTCCTTATCTTCTCCAGTGTTTTCAGCAGCGATTATCTCCCTTCATCCGTGTGGCGTCAATCCATATTCCCGTTACTATGTTACTATTTTTAGAAGGTCACTGCACGTTACTATTTTTAGAATGTCTCCAGTGTTTTGCGCGTTTATCTCCTTTCCTTCGTGCGCCGACGAAGCCGGCGTACACCCGGCAAAGCCGGGTCCCAGGCGCAGCCTGGTAAGGCGCAGCCTGGTATTCGGCTCTACTTCTTCCCGGCGAAGCGGGTAATCATCTAGTTTATTCATACATCAATGGCACATTGTAGGTTGTAACATTCCGTATGTGTTAAAGTACAAAGACACTAGAAGTCGAAGGCTTTCTCTATCCTCCACTGCCCTTATTCTTTTCCGATCTCTCTTGTGTGTAAATCTGTTTCACTCCAATTCCCACATTTCAATTAGGTTTACTAACCAGGTTCCTTCCGGAGTTATCGGTCTGATCGTATCTTTTCTCCAAGAGCGAGCGAACCTTCAGTTTCATTCCCATATAAGTAAGCTGATACTTATCGCAGAATTAGGTTTGCTTTCGTCCGATTGTCGTGCAAGCTGTTTCCAGCAAACGTCAAGTTTAATTTGTCTTTGTTTCAGTATGTTTCCGACAACATTGAGTTTTTATCTCTCTGTCGTATCTTGTGTGGAAATCATGTAGTGTGCGTGTATCTTTTCTCTCATCCAACGAATGAGTGTTTTCTTGCCTTTGCAGCGTGTTCCGATTCGAATCGAGTGTGTATCTCTCTGCCTCTATACTGCCGTATCTTTTCTAATTTAGAAAATCCAATGTGCGTACATCTTTTCTTGCATCGAAAGAGTGTCTCCTTGCCTTAGTAGTGTGTTCCGATTTACATCGACTTTGTATCTCTCTGCTTCTGAACCGATTTTTTTGTTTTTTTGTATTTTCTTTTGTTTTTGTATTTATTTTTTTATATATCCAGCAGCTTACGTATCTTTCCTAACATCCTAGTGAGTATCTTCTTGCCTTTGTAGTGTATCTCAGGTAACATGGAGTTCGTATCTCCCTCCCGTTTTATAGTATCTTGTGTAACATCATAGTGAAGCGCGCTTCTCTGGGGTCTTTGTAGTGAAATCTTTGAGAGGTGGGATGAAGTGTCTCCCTGCCCACTGTTGCGGTCTATCAGATTCTGCAGTGACGGGTGATTGACAGCTAACGGTCGTTAGCAGACGGGTGGGGTTCCCCGATAGCAGCCACCCGACACCCAGGTATGTAAGTAAAGGGGTAAGGGGGGTGGGGGAGAAGGAAGGGGGAGGGGGCGGGAAGGGAGTCGGTTGGGGGGGGGGGGGATGGATTGATTTGGAAGGTTGAGGAACCGGAAAGGGGGGGGGGGGGGGGAGCAAAAAAGTGGTATTGCTGAAGGGACGTTTTTTGTTTGCTTGTTTGTTTATCTGTTTGTTTGTTTGTTATTTGTTCCTTGGGTGGGGGGTGTGAAGAGTCAAGGAGGAAGGGATTGAGGGATGGATGTTTGAAGGTTGAGGAACCGGAAAGGGGGGGGGGGGGGTAACAAAAATGGTATTGCTGAACGGACGTTTTTTGTTTGCTTGTTTGTTTATCTGTTTGTTTGTTATTTGTTTCTTCGTGTGCTTCTTCGTTTGTCTCTTAGTTTGCATGTTGCCAAGAAAGTCCTGAACTGAGAACATATAGGATGTTAAACCGTAGTATCTTTTACTCTGTGTATGAAACCGATCCAAGTGTTCGTGAAGACGAAGAGTTGCGAAAAATGGGCCCATCGCTTTTGAAAACAAGTGACTATGTTTTGATAAACCGATCTGATGAGTAATTTTTAGTGTGCTGATTTCGATTCTACCCATGTACCAGCCGTCAGAACGCATGTCTATGCGAGTGTATTCCTCGAAAGTGAATTCCGATTCTCTGTCGTTGCAAGTTCCTGTAAGCCAAGCTGTCTGTCTGTCTGTCTGTCTGTTTTTCCGTGCGTTTCTCTGTATTGTTCCTTGTCCAAACATCGCCGCTGTCCCCATCCATTCTATATTGATACAACAAATAATCTTCTCCCTTTCTCTCTCCACCCTCCACCCCACCCCTCCTACAACCTCGTGTCTTTGCGCCACCCTCCCTTGCACCCCTTCAATCGTCTGGACTACTGCAACTCCCTTCTGGCTGGCCTCCCCGCCTCATCCATTCATGGCCTACAACGAGTCCAGAACGCTGGTGCCAGGCTGACGTTGAGGAAGACGAAGCGAGATCACATCACCCCCCCCCCCCCCCCCCCTACTTCGCTCCTTGCACTGGCTCCCTGTCAACACCCGAATCTCCTACAAACTGTCCACTCTGGTCTACAAGTGTCTCAACGACTCTGCTCCCGAGTACCTTCAATCCTCCCTGGACCTGTACACCCAGCCCTCCGACCGTCTCCTTCGTTCTGCTGCTGACCCACTCCGCCTTCACATCCCTCGCTCGAAACTCGCATCTGCTGGTCAGCGTGCATTCCCCTCCGCGGGCCCCTCCGTCTGGAACTCCCTGCCGCTTGAGCTTCGCCAGAGCCCCTCTCTTGACGCGTTCAAGAGTAGGTTGAAGACTCAGTTCTTCCCGTAGCTGGCTGTGACTTTCATGTTGGACGTGATGTGTTGTGCCCCAAAAGACATTCTTGTGCTGTGCTCTGTGAGAGGTGTTTTCTTTGTGCTTAATATTATTTTGTTTGGACCTAGCTATTGATGTGTACATTGTTGTTTAAACAGTTGTTTGTTGTATGTTTATCAGGGTTTGCTAGTGTGTGATAGGGTTCGTGTCCGTCTGCAGATGTTAGTTTCTTTGTTAGTCCTGTGTTGACAACTCTTCGACAAGCGCTTAGAACTGTACCCACGGAATACGCGCTATATAAGCTTCCTATTGATTGATTGACCCCTCCCCATTTCCCCTTGGCCTCAAAGACACACCTGTACACTCCATCATGTACACTAAGTCAGACCTGTTCACACACTTACACCGGATAAGAGATCAAGAGGGTCCATCCCCCTGAACACACCAACAATATTCAGCCAGGCTGCTTCCTGAGCGGACAGGGAACTGTTCTCTGTATTAATTTGTTTAAACGGTTTTATTCAAATATTTGTGAAGAGCAATGTCGCATTCATGTTTAAATCAATGGATCACATCAAGCAATGCCTATAAGCGTGCTCAGTATAAGATCAGATTTGACGGACCTTTACGGTATACAAAGTTAGCAACAATGTACTTTTTTTGTGTATTTGAAACTGACTCCTATATGTCCATCTTCGAATCTATAATCGGTTCAGCAAAAAATTACCGCCCTGCGCAAAAAGCTGCCCGGATGTAGATTTTTTAGGAAGTGTTCAAGCTGATTTTTGGTTTGTGTTCAAGTTAAAATTGCTGAATTTTGGTTTGTGTTCAAGTTAAAATTGCTGAATTTTAGTTTGTGTTCCAGTTAAAATTGCTGAATTTTGGTTTGTGTTCCAGTTAAAATTGCTGAATTTTCGTTTGTGTTCCAGTTAAAATTGCTAAATTTTGGTTGTGTTCAAGTTAAAATTGCTGAATTTTGGTTTGTGTTCAAGTTAAAATTGCTGAATTTTGGTTTGTGTTCAATTTAAAGGATGCTCACATTCCAAGACAGATTTGAGTGATGATTTACAAGACGGTCTTCTGCACGGGAAGGAATTAAGGTACCTTTAAACCCAGTGCATGCAGAATAAGTGACATTCCAGATCTTTGAAGTCAACCTGCAACATGGTTAGAACTTCTTCGCCCAGTGTAGTACGTTTTTTCTGTTTGTTGGCCGGTCCCATATCGGATATCGGAGTGATCTAAGTTAGTGTCACTGCCGGGTACGGCAGCTGATGCAGCGTGTCGAATGCTGTGCAGCGCAAGTTGCCGTGATTTATCTCGCACGCTGCTGCAACTGACAACTGCTGCAAGGGTCCGTGACGTCACGATTGTCTGGAAGAAGAGTTTCGTTTTGGGGTATGGATGCGTGGGTTAAGGGGTGGGGGTGAGAGATAGAGAGAGAGAGAGAGAGAGAGAGAAAGAGAGAGAGAGAGAGAGAGAAAGAGACTGAGAGAGAGACTGAGAGAGCAAGAGAAAGCGAGCGAGAGAGAGAGAGAGAGGGGGGGGGGGGGGGGGGGGGGGGTGGATTGTGTAGATGGGGGTACGGAGAGGTATGGGTTTTATCTTCGTCCTGAGGCAGGTTTTTTTTTCTGTGTGTTTACATGCAATCCAGCTTTCCCATAAAAAGCTTTTTAGGAAAATTGCGGAACTGGCGTGAAATGTCGAAACTACACTTTTTTTGCAAGAGGAATAAACACACGTGAATGTTCGATGCTGAAGGACACAGTGGCGGTGATGGTGATACTGGTTTGTGTGAGCTTCGCGTTGTTCGTGAGAAAAACTTTCAACACTTAGGCTTACGATATCAGTAAAATAATACAATTTTGTTAAATGCACCTCTATTTTAACGCCTTATCCTTTTTTTCCAAATTGCCTCTTTTGCATTCTGTATTGCAAGCACGTCGACTTAGATTCCGTCAAATAAACAGACAAACAGACTGCATCCCCCCCCCCCCACACACACACACACACACACACACACCTCCGATCCCGCCACCCCTCTAATACTTACTAGAGACCAATTATATTTACACCGCCAAACGTTAAAATTTAAAGCGGTATCTTGACGTACGCACGCACGAACACACCGTGACACAGATACTCTTGACAAATTACAAGAAAATAAGGCCTAAAAAGGAATCAGATAAGGAAGAATCATAGAGGTAGTGAATGTCGTACCACACAAAGACAGAGACAGATAGACACACACACACACACACACACACACACACACACTCCTACACACACACACACATACACTGACATACACACACACACTCACACACACACACTCACACACACACACACACATACACTGACACATACACACACACACTACACTGACACACACACACAAACACACACACACTCACACACACACACACACACAACACACACTCAAATACACGCACACACACACACAACACACACACTCACACACACACACACATACACACACATACACACACACACACACACACACGCACACACACACACACACACTCCCACACCACAGACACACACACACACAAACACATACACTGACACAAACACACACAAAAACACTCACACATACACACACATACACACACACACCACACACACACATACATACACACACACACACACACACACACACACACTCAAATACACGCACACACACACACACACATACAGATAGATGCCAGTGAGAAGTGGGAGTGGCTTTGGGGCAGGGAATTCCCGGGAAAAGAATCCTGACTGGCTCAAAACAATTGGAGACGAAATTCTTCAACATAAGTAATGAGGAATTCCATGCTGTCAAGAACGATAATAATGGAGCTTATGTAACATCAACAGGAAACAAGTCGCGTAAGGCGAAAATACAATATTTAGTCAAGTAGCTGCCATTTTTCAGCAAGAGCGTATACTCGTAGCATCGTCAGTCCACCGCTCATGGCAAAGGCAGTGAAATGGACAAGAAGAGCGGGGTAGTAGTTGCGCTAAGAAGGATAGCACGCTTTTCTGTACCTCTCTTTGTTTTAACTTTCTGAGAGCGTGTTTTTAATCCAAACATATCATATCTATATGTTTTTGGGAATCAGGAACCGACAAGGAATAAGATGAAAGGTGTTTTTAAATTGATTTGGACATTTAATTTTGATAATAATTTTTATATATTTAATTTTCAGAGCTTGTTTTTAATCCGACTATAACATATTTATATGTTTTTGGAATCAGCAAATGATGGAGAATAAGATAAACGTAAATTTGGATCGTTTTATAAATTTTTATTTTTTTTTACAATTTTCCGATTTTTAATGACCAAAGTCATTAATTAATTTTTAAGCCACCAAGCTGAAATGCAATACCGAACCCCGGGCTTCGTCGAAGATTACTTGACCAAAATTTCAACCAATTTGGTTGAAAAATGAGGGCGTGACAGTGCCGCCTCAACTTTCACGAAAAGCCGGATATGACGTCATCAAAGACATTTATCAAAAAAAATTAAAAAACGTTCGGTGGATTTTCATACCCGGAACTCTCATGTCAAATTTCATAAAC
>NC_090254.1:26926577-26929077 GCF_037325665.1 Littorina saxatilis
CTCTCTCTCTCTCTCTCTCTCTCTCTCTCTTTCTCCCTCCCCCCCCCCCCCCCCCCCCATCTCTCTCTCGTCTAGAGCCGTCTGACTCTGCCGACCCCTTTGCCCTCCATTCTTGCTGATGAGTTTAGCAGGTTTTCCTTACTCCGTAGGCACGGCAGGAGAGTTTGGCTTGGTTAACCCTACGACTGTTACCCAAAAAACTCCTGAAGCATCGTGACATTTTCCCTTCTTCTCATCACTTTCACTCCTCCATTCCTCCTTCCTTTTCTTCATTTTTCGTTTATTTCTTCTTTGTTATTTTGTCTTTCCTTTTCTGTATTGCATCTTCTTCATGTTCGGGTGTCTTTAAATTCGTAATTTTGTTTATTCTTTACGTTGGCCTCACTGTCTTCCCGTCAGTATTTCATCTTCTACATGTTGCTTATCTTTTCTTCTTTTCTTTTCTTTGATTTGTCTTTTTTGGAGGAGAGACTCTCCTTACTTTTACCTGATCAGTGGAGATTCTTTTTGCCCATCAATCACCCCAGTCGTGCAGGCGATCCCTTGCTTCCTCTTCCGGTCACTGGCTTTCAGTGTCTCATTTTTCTTATCGTTTGATAATACTTCTCTCCTTTCAAGTTTAAAAAACAAAAACAAGACTGTTTGACCGTCATGATACACATATGACATCATCAAGAATGCTGTTACAATGATGATGATGTATGGTATTCTTAAATGACTCATTACTCTGAAGAGCTCCTTGAAATGATGAGCTGTCCTTTACATTGATAAACAGCAAAGGGAGAACACTGCTCCATCACACTGTCACAAATGTACATTAGAGTTGTGTGGCCTTGATGAGGTCAATGGGTGAGGACGTGCATCTTCCACTGCAAGACCTGACACACCAATCATGATATTTCTGCCGACAAGAGCGATGGGGGGGGGGAGGGGGGGGTAGGGGGAGTGCAACACTGCTGTAATGGAATCTACAATACTCAATCGCCATATCTCAGCAGATTCATGGCAATGCTTTCCTTCAAACACGAAAGGACACAGTAAGCCGCTTACGTCAGATACGCTGACAAGCTCAGCCGGGCTCTGATGTCGGACCACACATCAACACCCAGCACAATACTGATGTGCCATTGTCTTAACCTCGCCAGAATCAATTAAATTCAGTCGCAGAGTTAGAAAGTAAGGTATGCGAGAGCAATGCTACATGATAAGCGTCTCAAACTTCGTCACAGAAAAAGGACATCTATGTCTCACAGCTACGACAAAACAAAGACATCAGTGCATCATTACTATGTATGACAAAACAAAGACACCAGTGCCTCATAACTATGTCAGAACCATGCCAGGTTCAGAACTTAATGTCTCATCTGACTGTTCTAGAAAACTGATGCGCTGCTGGTCTCAAGGACCCAAGACATCAATGCTGTGTCACACTGACGAGCCCAGGACATTAGTACTTTTTACACAGACAGATCACGCACATCGATCGCTATCATTTGATTCCCTCAGACTATGGTCAAAGATCGTCTACTGCTACACAGAGATAGCGTAGCAGTATAAGATCTTTGCTCAGGTCAGCAGCAGCTCAGACACTTCTCAAATTATTACTATTTGGGGGGGGGGGGGGTATAACATCAGCATTGCCATATTTTGTGACACCAGTGCAAGCATGGTAACTCGGACAGGCTTGACAATATCTGAACGCCATTTCTCTCAGGTCAAGGACACACTTTAGTCTAAGAGTCGACTGATTTAAAATCAAACCGTTCCAACATTTTCATCTCGCGCATGGGACGATATTTTTCCATCAGTTTGACAAGGGTCATCATCTCCCGAAAAATGTCACACCCTTTTAATCACAAACCGGTTTGATAAAAAAAAGACAATAGTAGCTTTTATATCTCTATTAGATCCATGTGCATTTATCTATACTATTTATTGTGCAAAACTACATACTATGCATGTGCTATTGTACAGCGTGTTCCATTGTGTGTTAGTCTGTGAAAATGTGTACCTGTGTGTACACGTATTGGTATGTGTAAGCGAGACACCAATTAGTGCAGAGGTAAGTGAAAGGGATGGCTTCCCTGGGTACCAGGTTACTGTCAGAGACCTCTCTACCTGGGCATCGATACCTGCCCTTCTCATCTCTCTGTCTTCGCTCCCCTCTCTCTCTTCTCATTCTCTCCACTTTGTCTCTCTCTCTTTCTAACTCTCTCTATCCTTGAAAAATAAAGTTCCATCATCATCATCATCATCATCATCATCATCATCATCATCATCCCTCTCTCTGATTCTCTCTCCCTCTTTCTCTCGTCCTCTCTCTCTCTCTCTCTCTCTCTCTCTCTCTCTCTCTCTCTCTCTCTCTCTCTCTCTCTCTCTCTCTCTCTCTCTCTCTCTCTCTCTCTCTCTCTCTCTCTCTCTCTCTCTCTCTCTCTCCTAACCCCTCTCTGCTCTCTCTCTATCTCTCTTTCCCCCTCTCTCTCTCTCTCTATCTCTCTCT
>NC_090254.1:26931577-26941577 GCF_037325665.1 Littorina saxatilis
ACCTTTCCTGTTGGCTGCACACCCTCAAGCAACAACCTGACTGCTGACTGTGATGAGTTGGATTTGTTTTATGAATTCATTTCTCTAAATTGACTCATACAAAAACTCCCACTGTGCACCGGGACTGTTCATGTTTTGTACGTGACCAAATAGAGGATCATTTTGGCAGGCTTCTACGTGGAATAAGACCACCCCACCAATTAGTAACATTCCAAAAATCAACACCCCGACGGTCATGGTGAATTAGGATATTTTTGTATGATTTCATTTCTTAGAGAGCCACTATTGGCTGTAATGAAATTAATTCATAAAAAAATTTCCCACTGTGTATTGGTATCACCCGGGCTGTTCATTTTCGGTATGTGACCAAGTGGAGGGGGGTCTTATCCAATGTGAAACCCTGGCTAGCTATAGATGGTGAGCTAAACGTCACGGGAAGGACTATGCCTTTAACCCTGCTGCTGCCTGTGTAGGACGTCACCTGACGTCCTGGGTAACTTGCCTTTAAGAACTTTAACGGGCAACTGGTACAGACTGTTCATTAAACAGGGCTCCCCATACGCACTGGAAGCCGAAAACACGTACTAAAAATGTATGTAGGGGGTCCCTGGACGCAGTAGACTTCAAAAGAGCGGGTCCTGGGACGCACTAAATTTCCTTTATAGATACCATTTTCAGACTGCAATCGTCCGTTATAAGTACACTGGTGTTTGGACCTTTGGGACCCTCTAAAATTTTGCAGTGGGGGTCCATGGGCCCTCTAAAAATTTGCAGTGGGGGTCCCGGTCCGTGGGCCCTCTAAAATACTGCAGTGTGGGTCCATGGGCCCTCTAAAATACTGCAGTAGGGGTCCATGGGCCCTCTAAAATTCTGCAGTAGGGGTCCATGGGCCCTCTAAAATACTGCAGTAGGGGTCCATGGACCCTCTAAAATACTGCAGTGGGGGTCCATGGACCCTCTAAAAATTTGCAGTGGGGGTCCATGGGCCCTCTAAAAATTTGCAGTGGGGGTCCATGGGCCCTCTAAAATTCTGCAGTGGGGGTCCATGGGCCCTCTAAAATACTGCAGTGGGGGTCCATGGACCCTCTAAAATTCTGCAGTGGGGGTCCATGGACCCTCTAACAATTAAAAGTGGGGGTCCCGGGACGCACTAGGAGGGGCGTCCGTGGGGAGCCCTGATAAACAACAACAAACAACAACAAACAACAACAAACAACAACAAACAACAACAAACAACAACAAACAACAACAAACAACAACAAACAACAACAAACAACAACAAACAACAACAAACAACAACAAACAACAACAAACAACAACAAACAACAACAAACAAACTCAATGTGCGCGTGTGTGGTGTATCTATCTATATATATATACGACTAGTGTCTGTCTGTCTGTCTGTTCGCGATGCACGGCCAAAGTTCTCGGTGGATCTTTTTCAAATTTGGACACCGTATTCAGCTACACCCCGGACACAACCTCATCGATGAGATATTTCAACACGTGCTCTCAGCGCGCAGCGCTGTGCGCGCTGAACCGATTTTGGTTTTTTTGGTCTGGATCCACTACCAGTAACTCTTCCTTATCTTCTCCAGTGTTTTCAGCAGCGATTATCTCCCTTCATCCGTGTGGCGTCAATCCATATTCCCGTTACTATGTTACTATTTTTAGAAGGTCACTGCACGTTACTATTTTTAGAATGTCTCCAGTGTTTTGCGCGTTTATCTCCTTTCCTTCGTGCGCCGACGAAGCCGGCGTACACCCGGCAAAGCCGGGTCCCAGGCGCAGCCTGGTAAGGCGCAGCCTGGTATTCGGCTCTACTTCTTCCCGGCGAAGCGGGTAATCATCTAGTTTATTCATACGTCAATGGCACATTGTAGGTTGTAACATTCCGTATGTGTTAGGGTACAAAGACACTAGAAGTCGAAGGCTTTCTCTATCCTCCACTGCCCTTGTTCTTTTCCGATCTCTCTTGTGTGTAGATCTGTTTCACTCCAATTCCCACATTTCAATTAGGTTTGCTAACCAGGTTCCTTCCGGAGTTATCGGTCTGATCGTATCTTTTCTCCAAGAGCGAGCGAACCTTCAGTTTCATTCCCATATAAGTAAGCTGATACTTATCGCAGAATTAGGTTTGCTTTCGTCCGATTGTCGTGCAAGCTGTTTCCAGCAAACGTCAAGTTTAATTTGTCTTTGTTTCAGTATGTTTCCGACAACATTGAGTTTTTATCTCTCTGTCGTATCTTGTGTGGAAATCATGTAGTGTGCGTGTATCTTTTCTCTCATCCAACAAATGAGTGTTTTCTTGCCTTTGCAGCGTGTTCCGATTCAAATCGAGTGTGTCTCTCTCTGCCTCTATACCGCCGTATCTTTTCTAATTTAGAAAATCCAATGTGCGTACATCTTTTCTTGCATCGAAAGAGTGTCTCCTTGCCTTAGTAGTGTGTTCCGATTTACATCGAGTTTGTATCTCTCTGCTTCTGAACAGATTTTTTTGTTTTTTGTATTTTCTTTTGTTTTTGTATTTATTTTTTTATATATCCAGCAGCTTACGTATCTTTCCTAACATCCTAGTGAGTATCTTCTTGCCTTTGTAGTGTATCTCAGGTAACATGGAGTTCGTATCTCCCTCCCGTTTTATAGTATCTTGTGTAACATCATAGTGAAGCGCGCTTCTCTGGGGTCTTTGTAGTGAAATCTTTGAGAGGTGGGATGAAGTGTCTCCCTGCCCACTGTTGCGGTCTATCAGATTCTGCAGTGACGGGTGATTGACAGCTAACGGTCGTTAGCAGACGGGTGGGGTTCCCCGATAGCAGCCACCCGACACCCAGGTATGTAAGTAAAGGGGTAAGGGGGGTGGGGAAGAAGGAAGGGGGAGGGGCGGGAAGGGAGTCGGTTGGGGGGTGGGGGGGATGGATTGATTTGGAAGGATGAGGAACCGGAAAGGGGGGGGCAAAAAAGTGGTATTGCTGAAGGGACGTTTTTTGTTTGCTTGTTTGTTTATCTGTTTGTTTGTTTGTTATTTGTTCCTTGGGTGGGGGGTGTGAAGAGTCAAGGAGGAAGGGATTGAGGGATGGATGGATGGAGTTTGGAGGTTGAGGAACCGGAAGGGGGGGGGGTGTAACAAAAATGGTATTGCTGAACGGACGTTTTTTGTTTGCTTGTTTGTTTATCTGTTTGTTTGTTATTTGTTTCTTCGTGTGCTTCTTCGTTTGTCTCTTAGTTTGCATGTTGCCAAGAAAGTCCTGAACTGAGAACATACAGGATGTTAAACCGTAGTATCTTTTACTCTGTGTATGAAACCGATCCAAGTGTTCGTGAAGACGAAGAGTTGCGAAAAATTGGCCCATCGCTTTTGAAAACAAGTGACTATGTTTTGATAAACCGATCTGATGAGTCATTTTTAGTGTGCTGATTTCGATTCTACCCATGTACCAGCCGTCAGAACGCATGTCTATGCGAGTGTATTCCTCGAACGTGAATTCCGATTCTCTGTCGTTGCAAGTTCCTGTAAGCCAAGCTGTCTGTCTGTCTGTCTGTTTTTCCATGCGTTTCTCTGTATTGTTCCTTGTCCAAACATCGCCGCTGTCCCCATCCATTCTATATTGATACAACAAATAATCTTCTCCCTTTCTCTCTCCACCCTCCACCCCACCCCTCCTACAACCTCGTGTCTTTGCGCCACCCTCCCTTGCACCCTTTCAATCGTCTGGACTACTGCAGCTCCCTTCTGGCTGGCCTCCCCGCCTCATCCATTCATGGCCTACAACGAGTCCAGAACGCTGGTGCCAGGCTGACGTTGAGGAAGACGAAGCGAGACCACATCACCCCCCCCCCCCCCCCCCCCCCTACTTCGCTCCTTGCACTGGCTCCCTGTCAACACCCGAATCTCCTACAAACTGTCCACTCTGGTCTACAAGTGTCTCAACGACTCTGCTCCCGAGTACCTTCAATCCTCCCTGGACCTGTACACCCAGCCCTCCGACCGTCTCCGCCTTCGTTCTGCTGCTGACCCACTCCGCCTTCACATCCCTCGCTCGAAACTCGCATCTGCTGGTCAGCGTGCATTCCCCTCCGCGGGCCCCTCCGTCTGGAACTCCCTGCCGCTTGAGCTTCGCCAGAGCCCCTCTCTTGACGCGTTCAAGAGTAGGTTGAAGACTCAGTTCTTCCCGTAGCTGGCTGTGACTTTCATGTTGGACGTGATGTGTTGTGCCCCAAAAGACATTCTTGTGCTGTGCTCTGTGAGAGGTGTTTTCTTTGTGCTTAATATTATTTTGTTTGGACCTAGCTATTGATGTGTACATTGTTGTTTAAACAGTTGTTTGTTGTATGTTTATCAGGGTTTGCTAGTGTGTGATAGGGTTCGTGTCCGTCTGCAGATGTTAGTTTCTTTGTTAGTCCTGTGTTGACAACTCTTCGACAAGCGCTTAGAACTGTACCCACGGAATACGCGCTATATAAGCTTCCTATTGATTGATTGACCCCTCCCCATTTCCCCTTGGCCTCAAAGACACACCTGTACACTCCATCATGTACACTAAGTCAGACCTGTTCACACACTTACACCGGATAAGAGATCAAGAGGGTCCATCCCCCTGAACACACCAACAATATTCAGCCAGGCTGCTTCCTGAGCGGACAGGGAACTGTTCTCTGTATTAATTTGTTTAAACGGTTTTATTCAAATATTTGTGAAGAGCAATGTCGCATTCATGTTTAAATCAATGGATCACATCAAGCAATGCCTATAAGCGTGCTCAGTATAAGATCAGATTTGACGGACCTTTACGGTATACAAAGTTAGCAACAATGTACTTTTTTTGTGTATTTGAAACTGACTCCTATATGTCCATCTTCGAATCTATAATCGGTTCAGAAAAAAATTACCGCCCTGCGCAAAAAGCTGCCCGGATGTAGATTTTTTTTAGGAAGTGTTCAAGCTGATTTTTGGTTTGTGTTCAAGTTAAAATTGCTGAATTTTGGTTTGTGTTCAAGTTAAAATTGCTGAATTTTAGTTTGTGTTCCAGTTAAAATTGCTGAATTTTGGTTTGTGTTCCAGTTATAATTGCTGAATTTTGGTTTGTGTTCCAGTTAAAATTGCTAAATTTTGGTTGTGTTCAAGTTAAAATTGCTGAATTTTGGTTTGTGTTCAAGTTAAAATTGCTGAATTTTGGTTTGTGTTCAATTTAAAGGATGCTCACATTCCAAGACAGATTTGTGTGATGATTTACAAGACGGTCTTCTGCACGGGAAGGAATTAAGGTACCTTTAAACCCAGTGCATGCAGAATAAGTGACATTCCAGATCTTTGAAGTCAACCTGCAACATGGTTAGAACTTCTTCGCCCAGTGTAGTACGTTTTTTTCTGTTTGTTGGCCGGTCCCATATCGGATATCGGAGTGATCTAAGTTAGTGTCACTGCCGGGTACGGCAGCTGATGCAGCGTGTCGAATGCTGTGCAGCGCAAGTTGCCGTGATTTATCTCGCACGCTGCTGCAACTGACAACTGCTGCAAGGGTCCGTGACGTCACGATTGTCTGGAAGAAGAGTTTCGTTTTGGGGTATGGATGCGTGGGTTAAGGGGTGGGGGTGAGAGATAGATAGAGAGAGAGAGAGAGAGAGAGAGAGAGAGAGAGAGAGAGAGAGAGACTGAGAGAGAGACTGAGAGAGCAAGAGAAAGCGAGCGAGAGAGAGAGAGGGGGGGGGGGGAGGGGGGGTGGTGGATTGTGTAGATGGGGGTGCGGAGAGGTATGGGTTTTATCTTCGTCCTGGGGCAGGGTTTTTTTCTGTGTGTTTACAAGCAATCCAGCTTTCCCATAATAAGCTTTTTAGGAAAATTGCGGAACTGGCGTGAAATGTCGAAACTACACTTTTTTTGCAAGAGGAATAAACACACGTGAATGTTCGATGCTGAAGGACACAGTGGCGGTGATGGTGATACTGGTTTGTGTGAGCTTCGCGTTGTTCGTGAGAAAAACTTTCAACACTTACGATATCAGTAAAATAATAACATTTTGTTAAATGCACCTCTATTTTAACGCCTTATCCTTTTTTTCCAAATTGCCTCTTTTGCATTCTGTATTGCAAGCACGTCGACTTAGATTCCGTCAAATAAACAGACAAACAGACTGCATCCCCCCCCCCCACACACACACACACACACACACACCTCCGATCCCGCCACCCCTCCAATACTTACTAGAGACCAATTTATATTTACACGCCAAACGTTAAAATTTAAAGCGGTATCTTCACGTACGCACGCACGAACACACCGTGACACAGATACTCTTGACAAATTACAAGAAAATAAGGCCTAAAAAGGAATCAGATAAGGAAGAATCATAGAGGTAGTGAATGTCGTACCACACAAAGACAGAGACAGATAGACCCACACACACACACACGCACACACACACTCCCCCACACATACACTGACATACACACACACACTCACACACACACACTCACACACACACACACACATACACTGACACACACACACACAAAGACAGACATACACTGACACACACACACAAACACGCACACTCACACACACACACACACACACACACACTCAAATACACGCACACACACACAAACACACACTCTCACACACACACATACACACACATACACACACATACACACACACACACACACACACACACACACACACACACACACACACACACACACACACACACACATACACTGACACAAACACACACAAAAACACTCACACATACACACACACACACACACACACACACACACACACATACATACACACGCACACACACACTCCCCCACACATACACTGACATACACACACACACACACACACACACATACAGATAGATGCCAGTGAGAAGTGGGAGTGGCTTTGGGGCAGGGAATTCCCGGGAAAAGAATCCTGACTGGCTCAAAACAATTGGAGACGAAATTCTTCAACATAAGTAATGAGGAATTCCATGCTGTCAAGAACGATAATAATGGAGCTTATGTAACATCAACAGGAAACAAGTCGCGTAAGGCGAAAATACAATATTTAGTCAAGTAGCTGCCATTTTTCAGCAAGAGCGTATACTCGTAGCATCGTCAGTCCACCGCTCATGGCAAAGGCAGTGAAATTGACAAGAAGAGCGGGGTAGTAGTTGCGCTAAGAAGGATAGCACGCTTTTCTGTACCTCTCTTTGTTTTAACTTTCTGAGCGTGTTTTTAATCCAAACATATCATATCTATATGTTTTTGGAATCAGGAACCGACAAGGAATAAGATGAAAGTGTTTTTAAATTGATTTGGACAATTTAATTTTGATAATAATTTTTATATATTTAATTTTCAGAGCTTGTTTTTAATCCGACTATAACATATTTATATGTTTTTGGAATCAGCAAATGATGGAGAATAAGATAAACGTAAATTTGGATCGTTTTATAAATTTTTATTTTTTTTTACAATTTTCCGATTTTTAATGACCAAAGTCATTAATTAATTTTTAAGCCACCAAGCTGAAATGCAATACCGAACCCCGGGCTTCGTCGAAGATTACTTGACCAAAATTTCAACCAATTTGGTTGAAAAATGAGGGCGTGACAGTGCCGCCTCAACTTTCACGAAAAGCCGGATATGACGTCATCAAAGACATTTATCAAAAAAATTAAAAAACGTTCGGGGATTTCATACCCAGGAACTCTCATGTCAAATTTCATAAAGATCGGTCCAGTAGTTTAGTCTGAATCGCTCTACACACACACACACACACACAGACACACAGACACACACACACACACACACACACGCACATACACCACGACCCTCGTTTCGATTCCCCCTCGATGTTAAAATATTTAGTCAAAACTTGACTAAATATAAAAATGGGAAGTGCCAGCAAACTGGTGGATGCAACATCAACAGAAAACTTAGAAAGCGCGAGAAACTGGCAGAGACATCAACAATCAGTGATGCAACTATATTTCTTGATATCAATTTACAGACTTTATTTAAAATCAGAGAGAAAAATAAGGTATTACAAGAGAGTAGGTCTCCAAAAAAGGGGTCTCGATCCTTTGTATAGGGTTGTAATATATCAAATAACCAAAGGGAAGTAATCGCTCTTAATGCATACGACATGTACAACTCTCGCTTACTCTATTACACATGTCGTATGCATTAAGAGCGATTACTTCCCTTTGGTTATTTGATATCTTAACATCGCTCTGCCTCATTCTGTTTGAGATTCTAGGGTTGTAATGCTAATATATGTTTGCCGCACCCTTTCGGAAATGGTTTGTGGCTTATTACACCCCCGGTATAGGGGTGTGTATAGGATTCGCTCGATGTGTTTGTTTGTTTGGGTGTGTGTTTGTGTTCGCATATAGATCTCAAGAATGAACGGACCGATCGTCACCAAACTTGGTGAACAGGTTCTATACATTCCTGAGACGGTCCTTACAAAATTGGGACCAGTCAAACACACGGTTAGGGAGTTATTGGTGGATTAAGATTCTACAAGGACTTATAGAGGGACATATTAATGGTCAAAGGGAAATAACCTTCTCAGTTGGTGGCAGTGAGAATGGTTATTTTCCTTTGACCAACGGGGGTGTTTTTCCTACCTCGGAGGAATTTCTTGTTTGACCGGAAGAGGACTAAACAGCATGCATTGTGTTGTAATAGACGAATTCCGAAAATAACTCTAACGGGTTTGTATGGGTTGTGAAAGAGTGAATGCCCTTGCTTTTTACACGGGAAAACATTGGAGGGGCCAATCACTAGCGAGGGGTGTGTCAGAAACACGCGGGCAGGAGTACGTGTGAACTTATTCGTCGGAGTAAAAGCACATATACAACACATACAAATCCGACGGAGTAATTTCCAAAAATACCGGCACGGTTGGCCTAATGGTAAGGCGTCCGCCCCGTGATCGGGAGGTCGTGGGTTCGAGCCCCGGCCGGGTCATACCTAAGACTTTAAAATTGGCAATCTAGCTAGTGGCTGCTCCGCCTGGCGTCTGGCATTATGGGGTTAGTGCTAGGACTGGTTGGTCCGGTGTCAGAATAATGTGACTGGGTGAGACATGAAGCCTGTGCTGCGACTTCTGTCTTGTGTGTGGCGCACGTTATATGGCAAAGCAGCACCGCCCTGATATGGCCCTTCGTGGTCGGCTGGGCGTTAAGCAAACAAAAAACAAAACAAACAAAATTCCAAAAATCGTCCATTAAGACGCACGTTTAATGATTACTTTAAAATTGCTCGATAATGATCATAATTTATTAAAGGCACAGTAAGCCTCCCGTAAACCATCACAGAGCTCCCCGAGCGTCTAAATACAGTACAAGCATACTTCCATTTGAACGCTCACCGAACGGGAACATCCTGGCTGCTTTCTGTCGAGCGTGAGACATGTTCAAACAATTTATTTTCGTAGACTTGTTCCGTTAACAACAACGGCGCCTCGTTTTTGCGCTAGACCTAACTTTTAAAATCTAAATAATAAATTGACAGCTTGTTACACAAACATTCTTTAATCATAAAAGAATTCGTTTTTCATCAAGACAAGATCAGAACAATTCGAAGTTGTGAAAGTTTAAAAAAAGAAAAGCCCGGAAGCAGGGTCACGCAAGGGTCGTAGCAGACGACGGCCGGTTTATCAGTGCAAATCGCCGTTCCTCTCAACAGTCAAAAGCCATCGCTAGAGTTCTTGTGAACACAGCCGTTGTTTCGTGCATAAAAAAAACGTGCTATTCTAGATAAGCTCACGTCGAGTCGCATTCAAATGACTAACTATGACGACTGCATTGTGAAAAGGGAAAACTGGATCACACGGGTTCACGATGGCTCAGGGGTAAGATAAACCACGCAAAAATAAATACTTTGAAAATTGTTCGCTCTTTACGGAGGGCACCTAGGATGTTCTCAATTGGTGAGTGTTTAAATGAAATGGTGTTTGTACTGTGTGTAAAAGTCTGACCATATCTGTGATGGTTTACGG
>NC_090254.1:26951577-26966880 GCF_037325665.1 Littorina saxatilis
ATTAATGCTCAATGCCTTGTATCAAAGAGAAGGTCTTTAAATAGATAAACAAGAACAAGATTCTTAATCTTACCCCAAAAAATAAGGCGAAAGTTAATACACAAACTAGAAGAAGAAAAAACATAACAGAGGTTAATTTATTATAGCTATAACATTACTGGGGGGTAAAATATGTGAAAACAAAATTCAACCATGATTTGCCCCGACACTAGTGCAAGGGAAGTAACACAGAGAAATGTAATGCCTTTTTGGAGGAACACCAAAATCATAATTATCTCCCCTGAATCAACGCTTTATGTTTATGATGACTCTTTCAGAGTGTCAGCGATTCAGAGACAGGGCTATACATCTGACCAATGTCACAATCTTGTAGCGATCCTGCATGGTTAAGTCTAGGCTGGCAATACATCCACAGCTAAATTATCATGAGATCTTGCGTGAATGTGTAGGCCGAGCAACATTCATCGACGCTTTTGTAGCCATTAGCAGAAAAATGTGCAGAACGAGTTGCATTTACTGTTTAACAAACAGTCTCAACCAGTTAAAGAATTTCTTCTATCTTCAGCGGTTCAAGACAAGAATTTGTATGAGCTTATGTAAAAAAAAAATAAAAAAAAATTGCAAGACACAGAATTAAGTTCCATTTTTTGTCAGTTCCACATGCAAGAAGCTGTCTCTCGATTACCATGTTTTTGAGTTTGATTCAAAATAACAAGGTTATTCTGGCAGTGGTACCTGGGATGAAAGAACACCCTTGGGACCAGCCCAAAGTGTCCCTACATTGCAGGTGGCCTCTCATGACAGGTATGATTTAGTAGAGATAACAAAGGGACAACAGGTGTTAATTCTTTCATGGGAGGTGTCCTCTCATCGAAGGTGCCTCACATTGCAGGTGGCCTCTCATGACAGGTATGATTTAGTAGAGATAACAAAGGGACAACAGGTGTCCTTTCATGGGAGGTGTCCTCTCATTGAAGGTGCCTCACATTGCAGGCACCACTGTAGTAGGAAATACTATTTGTTGATAGGCAAAAACTCACATGATTTGGTATGTGGACAGACCTGGTTCTCAGGTTCTTTATGTCTGGACTAAATTGATGTCCCTTGCCGTGGCGTAGCAGCTTGCGTGCCCTGATGATCCAAAGAGCTATGCCGGCCGGAGCCTTCATAGTGCTCCTGGCAGGTGTAACCACGCCGGACAGGTCTGAGGTGAATGGGGCCAGACTAAGTATACACCCTGGCCCTCCAGGTTGGGGGTTGTGCGAAGGGCTAACAACCCATCCATGGAAAAAAGTACTCGTTACAGAAACATCAACAAGAGATACAAGAGGCCCAGGATCGGAGTGCCTGGCGAGCTCTTGTTGGCGGCCTATGCCCCGGACGGGGTCAAAGGCATAGATGATGAGATGATGAAATTGATGTCGCTTACCACAATCTGTTGAGCTCTGTGGTTTTTTACTGCCACATGGCTTGATAAAAAAGGAAAGAGAGAATGCTTACTGTCCTACAGGCTAAATACTTCGCCTCTTAAGGACATGATATGGGTTATATGATTCGAGTTTTACGCCCTCACGGCTTTTGATGAATGCGTGTTTAGGTGGTATCAGCCACCTTCACTTATGGTAGAATGACCAAGATCTTTAACGTGCCATCGTGGTGACACGGGGGTGGGAGATGGATACCGTCTCTTGGTCTGCACATAAAGTTGACCCGTGTCCGTCCCGACCCGGATTCGAACCAACGAACTTTCGATCACAAGTCCCGTGCTCTACCACCTGAGCTACCCGGGCCCCATTGATGCCCGTGGCTGAGGTGCACAAAGCAAAACTGCCTGCCCAAAATGGGTGGTTCGCAGCCGCTGGGTCGGATGGGTTCAACTTGAGATTTGTTGTGATTTTGACCAATCAGACCCCGCTGCTTATTCTCAGCCAGTCGGGTGGCGCCTAGTTTCACTTCAAGCCCCACGGCCCTGGGCACCAAATGTTTTTGAAAACAACTCGGTGACTTAAATCAACTAACAAAGTATTCTGTTGTTTTTGAGCTTATCACTCTCTGGACCGCTTGATACAGCAAAAGAGATTGTCATCCAAATGCGAAAGTTACATATGCAATGATTTTCAATCATCCTGCCATATAGGCAGCCGTACTCTGTATTTGGGGGGATTTTTCTGCAGACTATGGCTTAACACCTGCATGTTTTTAATGCTTGTATGTTATTTCTTACGAGGAAACTTTTTATATGTAAAATGTTGAATTTTAATGTCTAATGTAAAGCGCCATGAGACTGCCATTTGGCGGTGAACAGCGCTATAAAAGAATGTTTTATTATTATTATTATTACTCAAGTACCATCTGCAAGTCTGGGCTGAAAACTATGAAATAATCTGTTTCTGAACATTCATTGCTCACAATATCAGTTAAATTAAAATCCCTCAGGAAAATGCTTCACAAAACAATCATTTTATGACAGTACAGCACGTCTTGGCATCATTAACAACACACACATACATATGTATATAAAATTTATACCCAAAATAAAACACATATTAACTGAAAAATGACAGTTGATGTGTCACCAATTTCAAAAAGAAACAGCAAAACAATTGACTATAAAATCAATCAATGCAAATATCCACATTGAAATAGAAAAGATAATTCTTGGACGAAGCAGATAAAAGAACACTTACTTCTTGACAAAAGTATGGCACAGAGTTTATAATTTCATTTGGGTAATTAAACTAATCAGTCACTTTGAAAACAGAAAGTCCTGTATACATGTATTTGTGACTTTCACAAAACATTCAGATAAGCAAAAAGGTCCAAGAGTATATTGCTCAGCTGTTGATGTTGTTTTCATCATGTAGTTTTCTCTTCACACAATTTTCAGATGTCAACACAAGTCTTTCTTTCTTTATTTGGTGTTTAACGTCGTTTTCAACCACGAAGGTTATATCGCGACGGGGAAAGGGGGGGGGGGGGGGGGGGGGGGGGGGAATGGTGGGATAGAGCCACTTGTTAATTGTTTCTTGTTCACAAAAGCACTAATCAAAAAATTGCTCCAGGGGCTTGCAACGTAGTACAATATATTACCTTACTGGGAGAATGCAAGTTTCCAGTACAAAGGACTTAACATTTCTTACATACTGCTTGACTAAAATCTTTACAAACATTGACTATATTCTATACAAGAAACACTTAACAAGGGTAAAAGGAGAAACAGAATCCGTTAGTCGCCTCTTACGACATGCTGGGGAGCATCGGGTAAATTCTTCCCCCTAACCCGCGGGGGGGCAACACAAGTCAAAAAGACTTTTTATAACAATGTCAAAGTATACCGTGGCACGCTTCACTGACGATAAGTACAATACTAGAAAGTTGTCAATCTGAACAATAAAATGTATAGAAGTGGAAAACATGAGAATGGTGTTACCTAAAAAATTCATTCCTGTACTGGAATTTGGTTTATAACAAAACTTGTAGTAGATGTGCAAAATTGTTTAGTACAAATAAAGAGAGCAACAAAAGAATAAATGAAAATGTTAAGGTGTATTCCTTGTAAAAGAGAAATAAACAATAATCTAAGTTTAACACTGAATAAAAAAAATCAATCTGTCAATCACAAATTTGTTAACAACTTTTAAGGTATCTGCCTTGTAAAATAAAAAATAAATATAAAATAAAATTGAAATAGAGATTGATAGTGAATATAAATCAATCGATGAAGAAAGTGTATCCACAAAAGACCAAAGAAAATCGCTGACAAACTAAAACTGACAACTGCAACCCGGCAGGGCTAGAAACTAACCAGAGTTTCATAAGTACAGGTTCTGACTCACAAATACAGTTCTACGCATAAATCAAGCACAGAACATTTTAGAGTGCTGTGCGGGTATAGCCAGATATAGTGAAAAACTTTCCCTTTTTTCCCTGTTTTTGCAGGGAACGCTGCACTTTTACGCAGAACCGAAGGCATTGCATTTTTTCCTTTTATGTTTAACTCTCTATATTCCGATCCTCCTGACCTTAACGTTAACAGCTGAGGCCGCACAAATGAATCAGATGACTCACCAACCTTGAAGCCAATCTAACAAATCATGCCCAGGGGAAAATCTTCTTCAAATTACCTCCCTTACACTACTTTGCGCAAATGTCAGTTCAGATTGCTTCATATTCCACTCAATTTTCGCTAATTAAGTAAACAATAGCAATATACAGCACAGCTGTAACAACAATGCCCATTTAATCCATACAATTCACAGCCTGAATTAAACAAAGAAAGAAAATAAAATATATATATATAATAGTGCACAAAGTAACAGCACCTTAAATGTCAATCTTAGAATCACAGAAAACAGCACAGTTTAGAAAACCTATGGAGATAATAAAAAATAAATAAAATAAAAAAAATAAAATAAAGACTGTTCCGCTCCTTGGATGATTTGACATCAGCTCACAACCTAAAAAAAGAGTCCCTTCCCCTCAATTGTACACCATTCGGCAGATCATTAGAGATATATGTCTAGGCTTTTGTTCCACCTGGACACACAGTCAATATCTAAACTGAATTAATTTCATAAAGTGGTGTTCACATGGCAGACTTTCAACCAATTTGGTTGGGAGTTGCTGAAAGCAAGTCAGCAAAAAATCTGCCATGTGTAAATTTAGCTCCATGTAATTAAGACTCCCTCCCTTTTAAGACTTGATATTCTGACATTTCTTGAAGGTCGTTTAAAGGGGCTTCCACTGTACTTCAAACACTTCTCACTCTGCTCAGGTAGAAGCCAGGCAGCTTATTTCTGGTATATGGGTCGTTATCTGAGAGTGTGTACCACGCTGGATGCATGTGTTCAAATGTGAATATTATCAAATCTGTTGTGATTTTTAGTATTGTGACAATTGTATGGTACTTTACATGAATGCATTAAACTGCAAAAGCTGTGTTGAGTTATTTTTTTGTGTGCAAGTGTGTATTATTTGACAAAACAATGCGATTTGACCCCTTCCCACGGCTTCCTGTTTGTGACATGAACAACACAGGTGTGGAAATGCTTGCAATATTCATCTGCACTTTTCGAAAAGTGAACCACTTTGGCGTTAGTTGATGAATAACATAGTTAACATTCTGTTGTTAATTTAATATTTGTAGACAGAATTGTAATTTTCTGACAAATTGCGATCTTTTATCGACATTAAAAACGTAACCTTCGTTTCCACTGCCCGACTCAAACAAAATCGTCTGCATGCGAGAGAAAATGTGTCACACAACGAACTATTTATAGCCAGGAACACGCAACACACTTCCCACTGCCAACACGTTTATATGTAGTTTAAAAAAACCATAATAGTTAGGTCCCATATGCTGTTGATTGATCGCACCTTCCTTCGTTTCCGATTTTTTCTGTTACGTTTTTAATCGATAACGTGTGAGTTACTACACATAAAAGCTAACAAATACGGCTTGTTTGGAGTTCAAGGCCGACGATAGGCACGCAGTAAATAATAGCACACTTCCGGTGGTAAATTGGCCAATCAGAGCTCACTTAATACGCAGTTTCGTTTTCGATTCACGAGCCAACGTCCATGTGACGTTTGTAATCGGCATCTTGGATTCAGTCAGTTTTCTCGCTTTTGAGGTAAGTTGAAGCTTCATTATTAACAAATTAGTTTATTATTCCTTATGCAATGTGTTCTATAATGATTTTACTTTGAGTGTAGGCCGTCATTTGCTTCGCTTTGCATTGCCTTCAGGATAATTTTCGATTTTTTTTTTAGTGGTACCATCTCCCTTTTCTTCGACCTGCGTCGACTTGGTCACTAAAATTAAATCATTCTGTCTTTTTTAATTGTTTTTATTTAAAATAAAGCCACTGGAATTACTACTTAATAGCAACTAGTTTGAACTGAAGGGCTGGATTTACGATTTTTGACTGCATTATTTGATATAATGCGATTGTTGTGGAATGTCTTAAGCACGTCACAAGGAGTCCATTTTGTACAGTTTCCTTTATCAACTTTCGTTTCCTTGTTACAAAATAATTGGAATGGCAGTAATAATGGGAAACATGGCCTCACAAACACAATTTATTGTTTTGAATATCAAATTATTCTAATCGTCTAGTTTTATTTCCATAGAATAACAACCAGTAATTAATGTTTGGGAGTATTAGGGTTTGAAAATAACAATCATGCTTAAAAACAAACAAGGAAACTACTCTGCTCGTTTCCTTGTGACGACTTTAACCAAACGCAGGTTCAAGTTGCATCTTTACACTTCGGTGGCAGATTTATGTGACATCAGTTTATAAATCAAGTTCTGATACATGTTTAGCATGCTTTTAAATTGGTGGAATAAGGGTGAAGACTTCAGCACGTTTCCTATTGGATTAAAGTTAACAATTTTACA
The DNA here is from genome assembly GCF_037325665.1 of Littorina saxatilis. Taxonomy (NCBI): domain Eukaryota; kingdom Metazoa; phylum Mollusca; class Gastropoda; order Littorinimorpha; family Littorinidae; genus Littorina; species Littorina saxatilis. The sequence goes on from NC_090254.1 coordinate 26,957,981, forward strand.
TTAATGTTGTAACAATGAAACCACAACATTCGTTTCTGTGTTACGTTTGTAAGGGGAAAATATATTTACCTATATTTATCAGGGGTGGATCCAGGATTTTCTCAAGATGGGTACACAACTTTTGAAAGTGTATAATGGGAGGGGTGGTGGGGCAAAAGGGTACTTTGGAGGGGCAAAGCATCCCAGAAGTTGAGAATTACATTAATGTTGTAACAATGAAACCAGAACATTTATTACTGTGTTGTCTTTTTAAATCTTTACTTAAATTTATCAGGGTTGAATTCAGAATTTTCTCAAAAGGGGTACATCACTTTTCAAAGTGTATAGGGGGGGGGGGGGGGTGTACTTTAAAAGGACAAAGCCCCCTAGAAGTTAAGAATTACATTAATGTTGTAACAATGAAACCACTGTTTAATATCTTTACTTTATAGGGGGTGGGTGGATCCAGGATTTCAGGATTTTCTCAAGAGGGGCACAAGTGTATATTGGGGGGGGGGGGGGGGGGGGGGGGACAAAGGGGTACTTTGGAGGAGCAAATCCTCCCAGAACTTGAGAATTTACAAAAAAAGTTACCTACATTTTGTCAAAATAAAATAATGATTACTTTTTTTAACTTTTTTTTTGTGTGTGTGGGGGGTGGGGGGTGGGGGGGATTCTTGGCAGTTGGATAAAATCAATATTTTTTTCTCTTAGTAAACAGCATACATCAAAAACGAAATTATTAATTCATATTATGTTTCCATATTGTATGCAGACCTGCGACAACAATGACGGAGCCGTTGCGGAGTTCCAGAATCGCTGCCAAGCAACTGCTGGAACCAGCGGAGACCAACGAACCAAAACCAGAACCAAAGAAAAAAGCAAAGACAAACTCCGAAAATGTAAAAGCCTGCATTCAGAGAATGAAAGACAATGACCCTGTAAAGTATGCAGAGTACAAAGAGAAGAGTAGGGCACACAGCAAGAAACGTCGGGACAATTTCTCTGAAGAACAGAAGATTCTCGAACGTGAACTATCAAAAATCCGCATGCAAAAAATGAGGCGGAGAAATGCGGAAACTTCCGTTGTTGTTGCAAAAAAAACAAGAGCCGCGCAAGAGGAACAAAGGACAAAATGGAGGGAGGCCAAACAAAGACAGGCTGAAAAAATCACACCACAAAAGCGTGCTGCCATCAACAAGAAAAGGCGGGGAGACTACAAGGCCAAGGGAAAGTCTGCTCCTACTCTGATGGCAGAGACCGCTCCCCAATCGCCACAGCTAGGATCCAGTGAACCACCAGATGTCAGTGCACCAGAGCCAGCCACTCCGAAGGTTCGGACCCCTGCAGCCAGGCGAAAGTGCTTCTCTCGTGTGAAGAAAACACTTCCTGAGAGTCCCCAAAAGTACTATGAAACGGTGAAGGACCTCATTGAAAAATCAACTCCAAGGAAGGCTCAGCTGTTTAAGACCATGGGGGTCCAAGGACAACCCACAGTAGAGCAGGAGATAGGACAGTTCATTTTAACAGAGTTGAAATCCAAGAACCTGACAAAGGAGTTTGTTGCAAAACGTCGACTAATGATATATCGCTCTATGTTAAACGAAAGGACCAGAAGAAGAGCCAGCGATTCACAAGTTCGGTGTTGGGGGTCCACGGTCAAGTCGGCTGTTGGATTCAACTCGACAAGTCCATTCCAAAAGTTGACGGCGCAAAAGGAGAAAGAGGCAGGGACGTTTTTTGAGGCCGTTTCTTGTCCACTTCCTTCCAAGAAACTAGTTCCAGCAAGACGGGCAAACCAGCATCAATCCTTAGAAAGCCGTTGACAGACTTGTACTCTGATTACAGTGGGGTTGCAGAGAACCCTGTGAGCTTCAGCAAGTTTGCTAAATGCAGACCAGCTCATGTTCGTTTGCAGAGACAGGCTTCCCTCCGGCAATGTCTTTGTGAGTATTGCACCAATGTGGAGCTCAAGCTTCGGACCGTAAATGCGGCTGCAGCTCGTCTGGACAACAACTGCCGCATCCGACACGTTTACCATGCAGTGGACATCATCACTTGTGGGAGACAGCATGGATCGTGGCTGAAAGCCTGTGCCTATGGCGACTGCTTAAACTGCTCCAGCGACAGCCTGCAGAACCATTTGGATAGGCTACTGCAGCACCAAGGCCCCATGACATGGACCAAGTGGGAGTCAAAAGTACACAACTTCAACGGAAAAACAGTGACCAGAAAAGTGCTCGTGAGAAAAAATGGAACCATGCAGCAACTCTACGCCGAGCTGAAGGAAGAGGTGGTGTTCCTTGCTGAGCATCTGTTTCGTGCTAACTGGCAAAATGCGCGGTTTGAGGAGATGACGTCAATGCACCCCTTCCCGTCTAAGTCAGTGGGCATGGTCTTGGACTTTGCGGAAAACTTTACATGCTCTCATCAAGATGAAGTCCAGGCTGCTCACTGGCACCACGAGCAAGTAACAGTTCACCCAATAGTCTGCTACTACAAGTGCCTCCTCTGTATGGATACTGTCACAGAGTCGCTGGTCTTCATTTCCAACGACAAGGTCCACGACTACAACGCAGTGTTCCATTTCACTCAACATGCGCTGGACCATCTGAAGACCATGCGGCATCTACCTGTGGAAAACATCATCCAGTGGACCGACGGCTGTGCTGCACAGTATAAATCGAAGGGGCCTTTCAGCGACATTTCCTGTGCGCTTGACGACTTCAAGTGCACATTTGAGCGCAACTTTTTTGGATCTCGTCACGGCAAAGGGCCATCGGATGGCGAAAGCGCTGTTGTTAAGCATCACGCAACCACGGCAGTCAAGGCAGGACGAGCCATCATTGGCAATGCAAACGATCTGTTTGACTACTGCATAAACAGCTCCCTCAACAAACAGCCAACAGATGATGCCTGCCCACATAAGCATTTTGTGCGCACCTTCTTTTGGGTAGAGAACGGGGACATCCAGAGGGACCGAAACAGGCCAGTCAAGACTGTCAAGGGAACAAGGGCTCTCCATGCTGTGAAATGTTTGCAGCCAAACGTCATCCGTACCCGAGCGCTCTCTTGTTTCTGTGAAGCCTGTCGGTCTGGTGTTGGGGACTGCACGAACACCCACATTGTTGGTGCATGGTGTGAGCAAACTCTGACACCTGCGGTTGCCAATCAGCGATGTCAACCACCAGCCGCCCCTGGTCCCCCTCCTGCAGTGGACCTCTCTGCCCCTCAGGCTCCCCCTCCTGCAGTACCTGCCCCTCCTCCTAAAGTGGACTCCCCTACCCCACTGGCAGTGGACCCACAGGCCCCCCCCCTCTTGCAATGGAACCCGTTGTCCCACACGCCCTCCCTCCTACATTGGACCCACCGGCTCCTTTTCTTGCAGTGGACCCCAAACCGGCTGACCAATCCACTCGCGGAAAACCAACGATTGGAGATTTTGTTGAAGTGGTGTTTGACGGTCGTCAGAGAATGGTCAAGTACTTTGGTAAAGTACTTGCACTTGATGTCGACTCAGGAGATGTCCATGTACATTTTCTGACTCGAAAGGCAAATGCAGCAAGTCCACTGTATGTGTGGTCTGATGACTCTTGGGTGACGTGCAAGCAAGTCATGAACATTGTCAAACCCCCACAGCTTGCACCAACTCCTGGCATTGCTTTTGTGTTTGAATGAAGTCTGAGGTACACTTCAAAAACAAGTAACTTTTTTTCTTTATATATGTTTGTCTTCACATTAGCCAGGTATTGGCTTCAGTATCAAACATACACATTAATTACATGCACCTTTTTTACTTTGATAGTATTGCACCAATAGTCAAGCTTCGGACAGTAAATGTTGACGCCGGTGATTATTCTGTTTTACACCTGTGTTTTTGTTTGTTTGTCAGCCTGTTGAAGGCCCTAGGGTCGAAACGTCATGATTGTTTTGTTATCTTGTTTGTTCTTTACCACTCCTCAGTGAGCACATATTTTTAAAGGTTTTGTAATGTTAACTTTGATAAAAAAAAATTACCCACACATGTCTAACTTTTAAAGAGTCACTCCAGAGCAATTTTTGGCCATGTTTTTAAATGATCCTTCAGAATCGAGCTTCGCGGAGTAGGTTTCAGGGGAGAAACTGAGAAACCGAGGAGAAGCAGAGAAATACCGCTCTTGCTTTATAGTTGGATTTGTTGACCCACTAATATATCTTATCAATATCTAAGGAATTTCACTTTTGTTCACTTTGCCTTGTCAAATTAACACGCTACAGTTGTGCGTGCATGCATTTTTGGTTTCCATGTTACGTTTATAAATTTTTTTTTATTTCTTTATCATATTGAATTGGTTTAAAGTGCCACATGTGTTCATTTCCTGTGTTAATCTTTCATTTACAGTGTTTAGAATGTATCTAACACAAAGTCTTTAAAATTGGACTTGTCAAATACACTATGTTTGTGTGTGTATGCATTTTTTGGTTTCCATGTTACGTTTTTAATATTTGTATTTCATAACCATATTAATGTGGGTTAAAGTGCTACATGTGTTCTTTTCCTGTTTTAATCTTTCATTTACAGTGTTTAGAATGTGTCTAACTCAAAGTTTTTAAATTTTAGCATCAATGTGACAAAATTAGAAATCGAGTTCAACACAGTTTTTGAGCGTTCAATTACCAACTTGCCATATCTGAACATTATACAGACACCAAACACAAACTGTTTTTCTCATGTATTTGGTGTCTGGTGTTAACTCACTAAATACAACAACGAAGAAAAAATAATGCTTTTCTTATTTTTTATAAATTTATTTTACGTTCATTTGGTTTCCATGTTACGCAACTAATCTAGTGACTGTTCATGATTTTGAGCGTCCATAACGTTGCAATAAAAAAAGATACAGCTATATGGTTGATAGTTTTTAAAATGGGAAAGATCCCACTATATTACTGCCAAATTTAAAGAAATTCTGAGCACTTTGACTTTTGCCAGCTCATGTCACACATTTGGTACACACTCTCAGAGAACGACCCATATGCCTCAGTGGAAGGTGGCCCAAAAGAAGACGGCGGCATTCGTTCTTTCTTTATTTGGTGTTTAACGTCGTTTTCAACCACGAAGGTTATATCGCGACGGGGAAAGGGGGGGGGGGGGAGTGGGATAGAGCCACTTGTTAATTGTTTCTTGTTCACAAAAGCACCAATCAAAAAATTGCTCCAGGGGCTTGCAACGTAGTACAATACAGGGTTCGACACTAGCGGGGGCAGGGGGCGGAACGCCCCAGAGTTTTGTGTTCCGCCCCAAACATTGCCGAAGCTTGGGGCCCACTCCGCCCCAGGATAAAGTCCAACAATGACAAACCGAAAATTCTAATGCCAGAGCCAATCACTAAAAATCGCCAGTCAAAGTCGTCACTGAAATTTGCGTTACGATCAATGCTGCAGTCAAGAAAAAACACACATTGAAATCGTCGAAGGACAATGCCGCAAGGGAAATAACTCCCAGATTGCGCTCTTTAGCGTGAGAGATAAGTATCGCCTTCAAATGGCAAACGCAAAATGTGGCGACACATCCCTGGTGTAAAAAGACATGGAAATGAAGATGAAGAACAGGGTGGAGAGAAACGAAAAAAGGAGACCGATGCAGCCAAAAGCGCGAAGCGCTGTCGTAATTTCAATGTCAAATGGTTGAAAGAATTTCCCTGGCTTCAGTACGATGAAGAAAAACAGACAATGCATTGCCGCACGTGAATACTGAGAGTGGGCCCCAGATTTTTGTTTTCCGCCCCAGCAATTTCCATCTCTGGGGCCAGTGTGGCCCCAGGCCAATTAAGTTAGTGTCGACCCCTGCAATATATATATTACCTTACTGGGAGAATGCAAGTTTCCATTACAAAGGACTTAACATTTCTTTCATACTGCTTGACTAAAATCTTTACAAACATTGACTATATTCTATACAAGAAACACTTAACAAGGGTAAAAGGAGAAACAGAATCCGTTAGTCGCCTCTTACGACATGCTGGGGAGCATCGGGTAAATTCTTCCCCCTAACCCGCGGGGGGTGCCTGGGCAGATGAGCGGTGGGTGTAATGATCATGTACAGAAGATGGAAGGTATCTACAATTTCAGCTTAACTGCAAGAACATTGGAGACCACCTAATTCCTACACATGACGCTAAACAATTTGAATTTCAAGCATAAAAGACACAGACAGATCATGTGATAGTTTTTCTACATTTCTCTAAATGTAGTCAATAGTACCATACTCACAATGGAAAATAAACTACAGGACATGTATTTACTATTTATGCAGACAGTTACTACAAACAAGTATCAAAGTATATATGTATATGTACATACACGCTCTATATACAGCCAGTAAAGTCAAATGGTTTTATAAAGCCCCCCCCCCCCCCCCTCACTCACACACACACAGTGACTCTCTCTCACTCACACACACACACACACGCACACACACACACATGTGCACGCACACACAAACACACATTTCATAATGCTTCTCACTTTCACATTGCATGAGCAACAAACTGTCAGCTTTTGACAAAAATTGCAAAAAAAATGTACAGGGATTTTTTTCATACCAATAAAATGCATCATCTCAAATTCAAAGGCCAAATTTCACAGTAAAAAAAAAGGAACATGAACAATGTCAAAGATATGGCTTCATATTATGATAGTTTCATACCAACACAGCGCGCATTTCAAAGTCACAACACACACATATGCACACAAGCGGCATTACTACAAAAAATGTATGAAATATTACTGTAAGTACATGGTATAAATTAAGATGGACATGTAAAAAAAAAAAAACAAGAACGTTGTTCGTACCAACACAAAAGAATGATGTTTTTGACTAAAACATTCCTTTTTTAGCTCAAATATAACTTTGTGTCAAAAAACACAGATTTATTTATTTATTTATATGGGAGATTTATATAGCGCTTGACGTTCTCTAAGCGCTTTACATATTAATTTCTGCCGTGTGAGATGGAATTTTTTTACACAATATATCACGCATTCACATCGGCCAGTAAATCTCAAGCCATTAAGGCGAATATTTACTTTTCACAGCCTTTTTTTCCAAGTCACACGGGTATTTGGTGGACATTTTTTTCATCTATGCCTATACATTTTTGCCAGGAAAGACCCTTTTTCGTGGGATCTTTAACGTGCACACCCCAATGTAGTGTACATGAAGGGACCTCGGTTTTTCGTCTCATCCGAAAGACTAGCACTTGAACCCACCACCTCCCTGGGCTAGGAAAGGGGGAAGAAAATTGTTTACGCCCCGACCCAGGGTCGAACTCGCAACCTCTCGCTTCCGAGGCAAGTGCACTTTACCACTCGGCCACTCTTTCCACCAGATGATTTTGACTGAAACCTTACATTTTGTAGCTCAGGCTCTCATAATTTTTTATCATAACAAATGATGTTTTTGTGACTATTTGTTTGTCTGTTCACTTAAAAGACCATTGGGTCGATATATTCGTGATTGTAACGTTCCAACAACTTACCTTTCTTGTTTTTTGATAACAAATGATGTTTTTGACTGAAGCACACACTCATCATTTTGCGTTAATGTTACATAAAAGAACCGTTGTTAACTTCGAACATACCAACTACTTTTTCACTCTACTCTTGTTTGCCTCCCTCTGCAACTAATAAAAGAAATACGCACAACTTGTGTTATGATAGCGGTCAGGTCAGTAACTCTTTCCTTCACTGGCCTCTTTTTCGAAATAGACATGGTAAACAATTTATTTTAACCCAAATCCTGAAGCTTTTAAGTCTTTTCCTTTAAATGATAAATATGCTATCGCTATACAATGGGGACTCTGGACGTTTCCAGAACATTGTACCATCATCCCCCAAAAAGAACTTTAAATTGTAAATATGCTATACCTATTCGGTGGGGACTCAGGACGTTTCCAGAACATTGTACCATCATCCCCCAAAAAGAACTTTAAATTGCATTGCATTGACCCGAAACTTATGGTACATATTTTAGTGGAAAAATTCTCAAAACACCAGAAACAAAGTCAGCAACCGGTCATACACATCGATTAATATTTGATTTGACCGGTTTCTTCTTGAAGAATAGGATGTAATCAATGTGTTATAGACTTGGTTTGGCTGAGTAGCATCACAGAATGACCCGTTTCTGTCAGAGCTAGGACTGCCAGGTACTTGTAAAGGAATACCGCGGTACATGTAGATAGCCCAGCTATTGTCTTCCTAATGTTTTTCAACCAATATTCTCATACAATACCACTCTTTTGGTGCGTTAAATGCTTCAGTGTCTATTTTTCTCGAGAACAAAAACATCCTCCAAACAGAGAAAATATTCACCCACTCGAACTAATAACTTTCATTTTAAAAATACTTTAGAAGTGAGCAGCAAGAAGCTGTCTTTAAGTGCATGAAGCAATGCAAACAAAATTATGCTTCAAAACATGAGCGACATCTGCCAACAACTCATTTTCAACAAAAATAAATGAAAAAAAATATTATGGCCAGAGTAAGTTTAAGTGATCCATGGACAATGAAATTCAAAACACCAGGAAATAACAAAAACAGTTTGCGTATTCGTAATCAAACTTTTCAAGTTCTTCAAATAAGACTTAAAATATTCCATTTTTTTTACATAACGTCATGCTTAGAACGGCATGAAAAGATTGGCCGACTGACACGACACACCCATGCAGGGTTTTGCCTTCAATTCTGTTATGTTATTCATTTACTCTATGTGTAACAGAACTAAGTTGTAAAATATTTGAGAATTCCATCCTGTTACCACCTTTCCTTTAAATTTCCTAAACTGGAAAATGACCTTTCACTTTTCCCAAAGGTTCCCAGACCTTCCAAACCCAATAGGAACAGACTTATAAAGATAACACCTCTGCTTTATCACATTC
>NC_090254.1:26967080-26994580 GCF_037325665.1 Littorina saxatilis
GCTGCCAAGCAACTGCTGGAACCAGCGGAGACCAACGAACCAAAACCAGAACCAAAGAAAAAAGCAAAGACAAACTCCGAAAATGTAAAAGCCTGCATTTAGAGAATGAAAGACAATGACCCTGTAAAGTATGCAGAGTACAAAGAGAAGAGTAGGGCACACAGCAAGAAACGGGACAATTTCTCTGAAGAACAGAAGATTCGCGAACGTGAACTATCAAAAATCCGCATGCAAGAAATGAGGCGGAGAAATGCGGAAACTTCCGTTGTTGTTGCAAAAAAAAACAAGAGCCGCGCAAGAGGAACAAAGGACAAAATGGAGGGAGGCCAAACAAAGACAGGCTGAAAAAAATCACACCACAAAAGCGTGCTGCCATCAACAAGAAAAGGCGGGGAGACTACAAGGCCAAGGGAAAGTCTGCTCCTACTCTGATGGCAGAGACCGCTCCCCAATCGCCACAGCCAGGATCCAGTAAACCACCAGATGTCAGTGCACCAGAGCCAGCCACTCCGAAGGTTCGGACCCCTGCAGCCAGGCGAAAGTGCTTCTCTCGCGTGAAGAAAACACTTCCTGAGAGTCCCCAAAAGTACTGTGAAACGGTGAAGGACCTCATTGAAAAATCAACTCCAAGGAAGGCTCAGCTGTTTAAGACCATGGGGGTCCAAGGACAACCCACAGTAGAGCAGGAGATAGGACAGTCGATTTTAACAGAGTTGAAATCCAAGAACCTGACAAAGGAGTCTGTTGCAAAACGTCGACTAATGATATCGCTCTATGTGAAACGAAAGGACGAGAAGAAGAGCCAGCGATTCACAAGTTCGGTGTTGGGGGTCCACAGGTCCACGGTCAAGTCGGCTGTTGGATTCAACTCGATAAGTCCATTCCAGAAGTTGACGGCGCAAAAGGAGAAAGAGGCAGGGACGTTTTTTGAGGCCGTTTCTTGTCCACTTCCTTCCAAGAAACTAGTTTCCAGCAAGACGGGCAAACCAGCATCAATCCTTAGAAAGCCGTTGACAGACTTGTACTCTGATTACAGTGGGGTTGCAGAGAACCCTGTGAGCTTCAGCAAGTTTGCTAAATGCAGACCAGCTCATGTTCGTTTGCAGAGACAGGCTTCCCTCCGGCAATGTCTTTGTGAGTATTGCACCAATGTGGAGCTCAAGCTTCGGACCGTAAATGCGGCTGCAGCTCGCCTGGACAACAACTGCCGCATCCGACACGTTTACCATGCAGTGGACATCATCACTTGTGGGAGACAGCATGGATCGTGGCTGAAAGCCTGTGCCTATGGCGACTGCTTAAACTGCTCCAGCGACAGCCTGCAGAACCATTTGGATAGGCTACTGCAGCACCAAGGCCCCATGACATGGACCAAGTGGGAGTCAAAAGTACACAACTTCAACGGAAAAACAGTGACCAGAAAAGTGCTCGTGAGAAAAAATGGAACCATGCAGCAACTCTACGCCGAGCTGAAGGAAGAGGTGGTGTTCCTTGCTGAGCATCTGTTTCGTGCTAACTGGCAAAATGCGCGGTTTGAGGAGATGACGTCAATGCACCCCTTCCCGTCTAAGTCAGTGGGCATGGTCTTGGACTTTGCGGAAAACTTTACATGCTCTCATCAAGATGAAGTCCAGGCTGCTCACTGGCACCACGAGCAAGTAACAGTTCACCCAATAGTCTGCTACTACAAGTGCCTCCTCTGTATGGATACTGTCACAGAGTCGCTGGTCTTCATTTCCAACGACAAGGTCCACGACTACAACGCAGTGTTCCATTTCACTCAACATGCGCTGGACCATCTGAAGACCATGCGGCATCTACCTGTGGAAAACATCATCCAGTGGACCGACGGCTGTGCTGCACAGTATAAATCGAAGGGGCCTTTCAGCGACATTTCCTGTGCGCTTGACGACTTCAAGTGCACATTTGAGCGCAACTTTTTTGGATCTCGTCACGGCAAAGGGCCATCGGATGGCGAAAGCGCTGTTGTTAAGCATCACGCAACCACGGCAGTCAAGGCAGGACGAGCCATCATTGGCAATGCAAACGATCTGTTTGACTACTGCATAAACAGCTCCCTCAACAAACAGCCAACAGATGATGCCTGCCCACATAAGCATTTTGTGCGCACCTTCTTTTGGGTAGAGAACGGGGACATCCAGAGGGACCGAAACAGGCCAGTCAAGACTGTCAAGGGAACAAGGGCTCTCCATGCTGTGAAATGTTTGCAGCCAAACGTCATCCGTACCCGAGCGCTCTCTTGTTTCTGTGAAGCCTGTCGGTCTGGTGTTGGGGACTGCACGAACACCCACATTGTTGGTGCATGGTGTGAGCAAACTCTGACACCTGCGGTTGCCAATCAGCGATGTCAACCACCAGCCGCCCCTGGTCCCCCTCCTGCAGTGGACCCCCCTGCCCCTCAGGCTCCCCCTCCTGCAGTACCTGCCCCTCCTCCTACAGTGGACTCCCCTACCCCACTGGCAGTGGACCCACAGGCCCCCCCCCTCTTGCAATGGAACCCGTTGTCCCACACGCCCTCCCCCCTACATTGGACCCACCGGCTCCTTTTCTTGCAGTGGACCCCAAACCGGCTGACCAATCCACTCGCGGGAAACCAACGATTGGAGATTTTGTTGAAGTGGTGTTTGACGGTCATCAGAGAATGGTCAAGTACTTTGGTAAAGTACTTGCTCTTGATGTCGACTCAGGAGATGTCCATGTACATTTTCTGACTCGAAAGGCAAATGCAGCAAGTCCACTGTATGTGTGGTCTGATGACTCTCGGGTGACGTGCAAGCAAGTCATGAACATTGTCAAACCCCCACAGCTTGCACCAACTCCTGGCATTGCTTTTGTGTTTGAATGAAGTCTGAGGCACACTTCAAAAACAAGTAACTTTTTTTTTCTTTATATGTGTTTGTCTTCACATTAGCCAGGTATTGGCTTCAGTATCAAACATACACATTAATTACATGCACCTTTTTTACTTTGATAGTATTGCACCAATAGGGAGCTCAAGCTTCGGACAGTAAATGTTGACGCTGGTGATTATTCTGTTTTACACCTGTGTTTTTGTTTGTTTGTCAGCCTGTTGAAGGCCCCAGGGTTGAAACATCGTGATTGTTTTGTTATCTTGTTTGTTCTTTCCCACTCCTCAGTGAGCACATATTTTTAAAGGTTTTGTAATGTTAACTTTGATAAAAAAAAATTACCCACACATGTTAAAGAGTCACTCCAGAGCAATTTTTGGCCATGTTTTTAAATGATCCTTCAGAATCGAGCTTCGCGGAGTAGGTTTCAGGGGAGAAACTGAGAAACCGAGGAGAAGCAGAGAAATACCGCTCTTGCTTTATAGTTGGATTTGTTGACCCACTAATATATCTTATCAATATCTAAGGAATTTCACTTTTGTTCACTTTGCCTTGTCAAATTAACACGCTACAGTTGTGCGTGCATGCATTTTTGGTTTCCATGTTACGTTTATAATATTTTTTTTATTTCTTTATCATATTGAAGTGGTTTAAAGTGCCACATGTGTTCATTTCCTGTGTTAATCTTTCATTTACAGTGTTTTGAATGTATCTAACACAAAGTCTTTAAAATTGGACTTGTCAAATACACTATGTTTGTGTGTGTATGCATTTTTTGGTTTCCATGTTACGTTTTTAATATTTGTATTTCATAACCATATTAAAGTGGGTTAAAGTGCTACATGTGTTCTTTTCCTGTTTTAATCTTTCATTTACAGTGCTTAGAATGTGTCTAACTCAAAGTTTTTAAATTTTAGCATCAATGTGACAAAATTAGAAATCGAGTGCAACACAGTTTTTGAGCGTTCAATTACCAACTTGCCATATCTGAACATTATACAGACACCAAACACAAACTGTTTTTCTCATGTATTTGGTGTCTGGTTTTAACTCACTAAATACAATAACGAAGAAAAAATAATGCTTTTCTTATTTTTTATAAATTTATTTTACGTTCATTTGGTTTCCATGTTACGCAACTAATCTAGTGACTGTTCATGATTTTGAGCGTCCATAACGTTGCAATAAAAAAAGATACAGCTATATGGTTGATAGTTTTTAAAATGGGAAAGATCCCACTATATTACTGCCAAATTTAAAGAAATTCTGAGCACTTTGACTTTTGCCAGCTCATGTCACACATTTGGTACACACTCTCAGAGAACGACCCATATGCCTCAGTGGAAGGTGGCCCAAAAGAAGACGGCGGCATTCGTTCTTTCTTTATTTGGTGTTTAACGTCGTTTTCAACCACGAAGGTTATATCGCGACGGGGAAAGGGGGGGGGGGGGAGTGGGATAGAGCCACTTGTTAATTGTTTCTTGTTCACAAAAGCACCAATCAAAAAATTGCTCCAGGGGCTTGCAACGTAGTACAATACAGGGTTCGACACTAGCGGGGGCAGGGGGCGGAACGCCCCAGAGTTTTGTGTTCCGCCCCAAACATTGCCGAAGCTTGGAGCCCACTCCGCCCCAGGATAAATTCCAACAATGACAAACCGAAAATTCTAATGCCAGAGCCAATCACTAAAAATCGCCAGTCAAAGTCGTCACTGAAATTTGCGTTACGATCAATGCTGCAGTCAAGAAAAAAAACACATTGAAATCGTCGAAGGACAATGCCGCAAGGGAAATAACTCCCAGATTGCGCTCTTTAGCGTGAGAGATAAGTATCGCCTTCAAATGGCAAACGCAAAATGTGGCGACACATCCCTGGTGTAAAAAGACATGGAAATGAAGATGAAGAACAGGGTGGAGAGAAACGAAAAAAGGAGACCGATGCAGCCAAAAGCGCGAAGCGCTGTCGTAATTTCAATGTCAAATGGTTGAAAGAATTTCCCTGGCTTCAGTACGATGAAGAAAAACAGACAATGCATTGCCGCACGTGAATACTGAGAGTGGGCCCCAGATTTTTGTTTTCCGCCCCAGCAATTTCCATCTCTGGGGCCAGTGTGGCCCCAGGCCAATTAAGTTAGTGTCGACCCCTGCAATATATATATTACCTTACTGGGAGAATGCAAGTTTCCATTACAAAGGACTTAACATTTCTTTCATACTGCTTGACTAAAATCTTTACAAACATTGACTATATTCTATACAAGAAACACTTAACAAGGGTAAAAGGAGAAACAGAATCCGTTAGTCGCCTCTTACGACATGCTGGGGAGCATCGGGTAAATTCTTCCCCCTAACCCGCGGGGGGTGCCTGGGCAGATGAGCGGTGGGTGTAATGATCATGTACAGAAGATGGAAGGTATAGATCTACAATTTCAGCTTAACTGCAAGAACATTGGAGACCACCTAATTCCTACACATGACGCTAAACAATTTGAATTTCAAGCATAAAAGACACAGACAGATCATGTGATAGTTTTTCTACATTTCTCTAAATGTAGTCAATAGTACCATACTCACAATGGAAAATAAACTACAGGACATGTATCTACTATTTATGCAGACAGTTACTACAAACAAGTATCAAAGTATATATATGTATATGTACATACACGCTTTATATACAGCCAGTGAAGTCAAATGGTTTTATAAAGCCCCCCCCCCCCCCCTCACTCACACACACACAGTGACTCTCTCTCACTCACACACACACACACACACACACACACACACACACACACACGTGCACGCACACACAAACACACATTTCATAATGCTTCTCACTTTCACATTGCATGAGCAACAAACTGTCAGCTTTTGACAAAAATTGCAAAAAAATGTACAGGGATTTTTTTCATACCAATAAAATGCATCATCTCAAATTCAAAGGCCAAATTTCACAGTAAAAAAAAAGGAACATGAACAATGTCAAAGATATGGCTTCATATTATGATGTTTTCAGACCAACACAGCGGGCATTTCAAAGTCACAACACACATATGTATAGCACACAAGCGGCATTACTACAAAGAATGTATGAAATATTACTGTAAGTACATGGTATAAATTAAGATAGACATGTAAAATAAAACAAAAACAAGAACGTTGTTCGTACCAACACAAAAGAATGATGTTTTTGACTAAAACATTCCTTTTTTAGCTCAAATATAACTTTGTGTCAAAAAACACAGATTTATTTATTTAATTTATATGGGAGATTTATATAGCGCTTGACGTTCTCTAAGCGCTTTACATATTAATTTCTGCCGTGTGAGATGGAATTTTTTACACAATATATCACGCATTCACATCGGCCAGTAAATCTCAAGCCATTACGGCGAATATTTACTTTTCACTGCCTATTATTCCAAGTCACACGGGTATTTGGTGGACATTTTTTCATCTATGCCTAAACATTTTTGCCAGGAAAGACCCTTTTGTCAATCGTGGGATCTTTAACGTGCACACCCCAATGTAGTGTACACGAAGGGACCTCGGTTTTTCGTCTCATCCGAAAGACTAGCACTTGAACCCACCACCTCCCTGGGCTAGGAAAGGGGGAAGAAAATTGTTTACGCCCCGACCCAGGGTCGAACTCGCAACCTCTCGCTTCCGAGGCAAGTGCACTTTACCACTCAGCCACTCTTTCCACCAGATAATTTTGACTGAAACCTTACATTTTGTAGCTCAGGCTCTCATAATTTTTTATCATAACAAATGATGTTTTTGTGACTATTTGTTTGTCTGTTCACTTAAAAGACCATTGGGTCGATATATTCGTGATTGTAACGTAATTTTGTCAATAACAACGTTCCCACAACTTACCTTTCTTGTTTTTTGATAACAAATGATGATTTTGACTGAAGCTCACACTCATCATTTTGCGTTAATGTTACATAAAAGAACCGTTGTTAACTTCGAACATACCCACTACTTTTTCACTCTACTCTTGTTTGCCTTGAAAGAAATACGCACAACTAGTCTTGTGTTATGATAGCGGTCAGGTCAGTAACTCTTTCCTTCACTGGCCTCTTTTTGGAAATAGCCATGGTAAACAATTTATTTTAACCCAAATCCTGAAGTTTTTAAGTCTTTTCCTTTAAATGATAAATATATGCTCTACCTATACAATGGGGACTCTGGACGTTTCCAGAACATTGTACCATCATCCCCCAAAAAGAACTTCAAATTGTAAATATGCTATACCTATTCGGTGGGGACTCAGGACATTTCCAGAACATTGTACCATCATCCCCCAAAAAGAACTTTAAATTGCATTGCATTGACCCGAAATTTATGGTACATATTTTAGTGGAAAAATTCTCAAAACACCAGAAACAAAGTCAGCAACCGGTCATATACATCGATTAATATTTGATCTGACCGGTTTCTTCTTGAAGAATAGGATGTAATCAATGTGTTATAGACTTGGTTTGGCTGAGTAGCATCACAGAATGACCCGTTTCTGTCAGAGCTAGGACTGCCAGGTACTTGTAAAGGAATACCGCGGTACATGTAGATAGCCCAGCTATTGTCTTCCTAATGTTTTTCAACCAATATTCTCATACAATACCACTCTTTTGGTGCGTTAAATGCTTCAGAGTCTATTTTTCTCGAGAACAAAAACATCCTCCAAACAGAGAAAATATTCACCCACTCGAACTAATAACTTTCATTTTAAAAATACTTTAGAAGTGAGCAGCAAGAAGCTGTCTTTAAGTGCATGAACCAATGCAAACAGAATTATGCTTCAAAACATGAGCGACATCTACCAACAACTCATTTTCAAAAAAAATAAATGAAAAAAAATATTATGGCCAGAGTAAGTTTAAGTGATCCATGGACAATGAAATTCAAAACACCAGGAAATAACAAAAACGAGTTTGCGTATTCGTAATCAAACTTTCCAAGTTCTTCAAATAAGACCTAAAATATTCCATTTTTTTTACAGAACGGCATGAAAAGATTGGCCGACTGACACGACATACCCATGCAGGGTTTTGCCTTCAATTCTGTTATGTTATTCATTTACTCTATGTGTAACAGAACTAAGTTGTAAAATATTTGAGAATTCCATGCTGTTACCACCTTTCCTTTAAATTTCCTAAACTGGAAAATGACCTTTCACTTTTCCCAAAGGTTCCCAGACCTTCCAAACCCAATAGGAACAGACTTATAAAGATAACACCTCTGCTTTATCACATTCTCATAATTACAATAGAGTTTTTCGTTCCTGATAAATTCAATATCATTTACGTTTTCATTAGTCTTTTCTTACACAGTTCTTCCCTACATTTCTCGACTGGTTGTTTCCCTTATGTCTGTGTGAGGACTGAGCAAAGCAAGAAACTAATTTTCCGGACTGACAGGATAAGGGTCAGCCCAGAACATCCAAAATGCCCTCAATTTCACTTTTGCTGTAATTTTTTTCAAAAACACATCTTTGCAGAAGAAACTTAGAAAGACAAAAAAGTCTCACCAAGAAAAAAAATACAGGGAAAAAAACCAGTCATCCCCTCTCAACCCAGTTCATTTCTCACATGGTGTACAAGTCTGTAACCTCAGAACTAAACACTTTCACACATTTGCGAAACAGTAATGTCGCACAAGCAACACAGCACACGCTTCATCTGCTGATGTTTACGTCAAATCAGAAATCTGCACTTGCAAACTTCACATTGGTTTTGATTACACGTAGACCCACTTCGTCAACAACACGGGCCAAAGAATCTAGACACAGCCATCGTCGAACGCTGAAGATTACACGTAGAATGAATCGTAGAGTCCACACTCTACAATTTGCTCTCATAATGTGTGTATGCGTGTCTGTCGAAAAATGATGAACGTCACAAACATTGATGAAAGGTCTGCCAACAACACACAGCAATCCATCCACTTGCTCCTGATACTGAGCCTCACTCCCACAGAATAGCGTAAACACTGTCAACAACACGGGGCGAACACAACTAGCTAACACTGACAGTGATACACACAGCACATAACGTTGTCTGCTTCGTCATGTTGCACCAATCTCACTGAGTGTCATGATAACACACACATGGTCAAGTTACTAACGACGGAGCAAGTCCTCACTTTGTCTGTAAGTTGCACCAATTTCACTCAACGCCATGATTACACACATGGTCAAGTTACCAACGACGGAGCAAGTCCTCGCTTTGTCTCTAACCTCCCCGAACACTCACCGGATTTCAAAATCAGGGGTTGAAGTTCAAGGCCTCCGACACGTGCTGGGGAGAGCCCATGTTGGAGGGGGGTCGACTGTTGCTTTGGGAGACGGAGGGGAGGGAGAGATGGTTGGCGGTGGCAGTGACGGGGGAGGGGGCGGCAGAGGAGTGAGATGCGTAGGACATGGGCAGGTCGGCCATGCTGCGGGGAGGACCCAGGAAGCGGGTGTGGTGGGACAGCATTCCTAGGGGCGGGCCGGCATAGTACTGCTCGTGCATGGTGGGTAGCGACATGGGAGCCACCTGGCTGCGCAGGTGAGCGTCCATCAGCTGGGAGTAAGGCTTGTGAGGGGGGTACTGACCCGCTCCCATCCCCATCCCCATCCCCACCATATCTAAGGGAGTCAGGGGCTGCAGCTGGGGCTGCGGGGTGGACACTGACGTGCGCCCGGACATGTTGTTGCTGCTGCTGTTGCCGCCCCCTCCTCCCCCTCCTTTGAGGTTGGCCTGAGAGTGTGCGGGCTGGGGGTGGGGCTGCTGGTTGTTATTGTGGTTGTTGGTGTTCATCGGGGTGTACCCGCTCTGCAGAAGCTGCGAGGACACAGCGGCAGCCGCTGCAGCTGCTGCTCGTTCGATGACCTCCGGGGGCTGCGCCGACATTAGGGCTGGATCGATGCCCGGCAGATTCATCAGCCCCTGTAGCCCCAGACTGGCCATGGTGGCTCGACCGTCCATCCCCCGCAGCCCACCCGCCCCCAGCTGCTGGGCCCCCAGCTGCTGGGCCCCCAGCTGGTTGGAGCTGGAGATGTTGCCGTCCTGCACCTTCTTGCTGCCCATGCCCGCCGCCAGAGTGCGCTCGTAATGGTTGAGTGACTCCACCAGTGAGCGCGGCATGCCCTGCAGGCCCTGTGCAAAGTCCTGCTGCCGCCTCTCTCCGATGATGATGAGATCGTCGTCTGACTCGCTGTCGGACAAGCTCTTCTTGCAGGCCTGGGCGTCAGGGTGGTTGAGGGGGACCATGGTGGGTGCGTCATCGTACAGCTGCTTGTTCTTCTTCTTCCGTCGTTTCTTGACCACCTGCCCGTCCATGGCTTGACCGTCCAGCGGCACCTGCTTGATGTGGATGTGCATCTGGAACGGAAGAACCGAGAAACGTTACAACGTTACAACAATGGAGGTGGACAGGTCTTCTTAGGGTCTAGAAGAACTAGACTTCACTTTTGTGTTCATGCTCTTCAAGATGTATTTCAGTTTGTGTGTTTTTCCTCCTTCCTTTCCCCTTCTACAGATCCCCGTATCGTCCGCCTAGTCAGATATAATATTGCTTTATAAGAGCACGTGTGTAAGCTTTGCTTGTTGTGCTACATTGTTTAATTGATTGTATGAGGGCTTGCTATCTGTAATTTTCTGAATTAATCGTTTAAACCAGTTAGACTTCCCCATGGCAGAATAGTGTGTAGACACAAGTCTACCTGAGGAAAGCGAGGAGAGCAGGTCGAACAACAAAGGGAAGGGACCATACAGACCAGAAAGTAAAATTACCAGCTACATGTACCCACACGTCATGAGCACAGTACTACATGTACCCACACGTCACAAGCACAGTACTACATGTACCCACATGTCACAAGCACAGTACTACATGTACCCACATGTCACAAGCACAGTACTACATGTACCCACACGTCACAAGCACAGTACTACATGTACCCACACGTCACAAGCACAGTACTACATGTACCCACACGTCACAAGCACAGTACTACATGTACCCACATGTCACAAGCACAGTACTACATGTACCCACACGTCACAAGCACAGTACTACATGTACCCACACGTCACAAGCACAGTACTACATGTACCCACACGTCACAAGCACAGTACTACATGTACCCACACGTCACAAGCACAGTACTACATGTACCCACACGTCACAAGCACAGTACTACATGTACCCACATGTCACAAGCACAGTACTACATGTACCCACACGTCACAAGCACAGTACTACATGTACCCAGATGTCACAAGCACAGTACTACATGTACCCACACGTCACAAGCACAGTACTACATGTACCCACACGTCACAAGCACAGTACTACATGTACCAATAAGCTTTTGAAATCACTTTGTACTTGCTTCACCAGAGTCAGACTCTTAAAAAAAAGAAACAGCTCTCTGGTACAATATTAATGGCCATCCCTAACGTTAGGCCGTAAGACCTTAACAAATGGTTCTCAATGCCCCATGCTCGAAGCAAGTCACTGCACTGTAACTGTAAAAACAAAAATACTGGTATTGGTGTGGCATTTTCGTTTTTTGTTTTTTCTTCTGCTTCTACATTCCTGAGCTTTTTAATTATTCTCAGGGTCACCTCATGGTGAGAGTTTTGCTTTCCACACTGATTTTTACCCCACAACATTGGCAGCATGACGCCGTCATCAAGGGATTGCATATAATTATCTGTGTTTTATTTGAAACTTGGGATCTTTAACTACCGCATCTATCTTTGTGCATGTATTTACACACGAGGGTGGTACAATTCCATTCCCTTTAGTGTGCACTGAGCATTGACTTTGGGAAATACAGAAAAATCTTCACCATACCCCAGGGTTCAAACCTATACCAACAGCAATGAACTGGTTACAAAGCAAGCGCGCTTTCCGACTGAGCTACAGACCCGCCCCATAGATTTTCATATTCACAATTACCTGACAAAACAATCTGATTGCAGCCTAATAAATCATGGGTAAGTCGTTTAGCACCACACCAGCCACAAGAACATTATGATAACAAAGAATAAAGACTTGCACTGACAACAAAGAATGAAGACTTGACTGACAACAAAGAATGAAAACTTGCACTGACAACAAAGAAGGAAGACTTGCACTGACAACAAAGAATAAAGACTTGCACTAACCTTCAAGGTGTGTGCTTTGAGACTGCTTTCATTGGTGTAGGATCTGTGACAGATGAGACACTTGTGAATGCGCGTGGACTCCTTTTTGACTTGGTCGTCGTGGTTACGCATGTGGTGCTGTAGGTTGGACAGCTGAGCAAAGGCGCGGTCGCAGCCCTCAAATTTACACTGGTAGGGCTTCTCACCTGAAACCAGCACCACAGTAATGTCGCATTAATTAAGACAAATTGGCGCGGTCGCAGCCCTCAAATTTACATTGGTAGGGCTTCTCACCTGACACCAGCACCACAGTAATGTCGCATTAATTAAGACAAAGGCGCGGTCGCAGCCCTCAAATTTACATTGGTAGGGCTTCTCACCTGAAACCAGCACCACAGTAATGTCGCATTAATTAAGACAAAGGCGCGGTCGCAGCCCTCAAATTTACACTGGTATGGCTTCTCACCTGAAATCAGCACCATCGTTGTCACAATCTCACATTAATGAAGACATAACATTTTCACTTTTTCAAGTTTTTCGTCTGAAATCACCATCACCATTGTCACATTCATTATGTCCACACAAAATCTCTAGCATTGTGGTCACATTCATTAAAACATAAGATTTCACTTTTTCTTTGTCAAGCATTTCATCTGAAACCACCATCATCACAGCCGCATTCATTAGGTCCCCCCCCCCCCCCCCCCCCCCCCACAAATCTCTAACATTGTTGTCACATTAATTCAGACAAAAATGTAATCACTTCTTCTTCTTGGTAGAAATGTATTATCACCGTCACTGTTTAGCAGGCAACCACAGTGAGAGTCAACGTCTACATTCAAAGTGTAATGATGAAACGAGACCTCAAAAATCATTATTATCAGATGGCATGGGATGAAGGGTGCTTATGAATCAGTATTTTGCTCAAAACAATGGAGTTTTGTAAGCAAGAGTACTCCATTCACTGCTCAGTTCTACTCCCAAACCCAGCGCACTTTGGGAAGAAAAATGGTACATTAACAAGGTGAAAGTAATGAAATGTATTTCAGGCTATCGGCACACAGCTTGCTCTTTTATCCAATGGGGGGGGGGGGGGGGGGGGACGGGGGGTTGGAGAAGGCCCTACAGTATTTAGACCACTAGCATAGTAAAGAATCTCTCTGTAGCAGACAGAAGGATGTCCATACAAGTTACAACATCAAAACAAACAATACCGTTGAAGCAAGAAAAGGGAAGCGACTGGGGCTTGACCAATTGCCAGTCCACCATGACATACTGCACTCTTTTAATCTAAGTTTAATGCCAGTTAATAAAAAAATCCAATAATTCCAATTTTTACACTCACACAATCCGATATAAAAACAAAATGAGGGAGGTTGGATCAGCAAATTATTTTGCAATGTCTCTGTGCAAACACCTGTGCTGTAGCAATGACAGGATAAAACTAATGAAAGGCAAACACTGCATACAGTAACGTAGAAACGATTTGCGTTGAGCAGTGGGTTATAGCAAACATTTATGCAACACCAGAAGCAAAAAGCTCAAGCAAAGATCTCAGTATGAATCAGAAAAATGTACCTATACAAAACAGAAAATCAGTTAATCATCTAGCATTCACACAAAGAGAGTGTCAATTATTCCGTCCAAGCCTGAACATTTGGGAGAAAATTTGTAATAAAAAATATGATAAATTTTTACAAAAGATAAGAAAGAAACAAGCTAGTATAACCCTTTTTCTGGCCCTCCCCCTCCCCTGGAAAGCAGTACTAAAAATATGTATATCAAAGAAACAAAAAGAAGAAAGATACAGAGAAATAGTTTAAAATGCAAGGAATAGACGATGTTAGGAATATCTTGACTGCCGGGCTTATATTGGCCATGGAAAAGTTGCACCAGACAACTCCAATGATTTACAGATTCAAGCTATCACACAAAATGTAATACCTCTAACGTGTATGTTTTGCAGTGTCCGCTAAATACGCCTTTTTCTTCTGAAAATATGCTCATCAGAATTCACTGTGATGCCATGACGGCTTGATCCAGCAGCGATTTATTGGGTCACTGTATTAAACGGTTGCAGCTATTCCAATAGCCCAAAAAAGGCAGAGTTCTCCAAAATGTGTCTATTACAGTGGTACCTGTCTAACAACCTGAAAATGTAACCGAAATATGGACGTTATATGGAGGGGTCGTACTCAAATTGGCGTTTAGTTTTGCAAAACATCCACTTTTACAACGCACTTTCAAAGGTTAAAAAAAAAGAGCTAATGTGGACAAAAAGTGGTAGGAATAGTCTGAATATCATTACTTTGTGATATGAGCATAGAAAGAGTCAAACAAATGTGCTGGGTTTTTCACGGAGCTCACCTGTATGAAGGCGAGTGTGCTGTTGTAGATGTGTCAGCTGTTTGAATGCTCGTTCACAGAATTGGCAAAGATATCTGCGATCCTCAACTTTGTCCGTTCCCCCTTTGTCTAAATAACAGATTTTAGAAAATAAAAACTTCCCGTTAGACTGGAAAGGAAAGGAACCAATGTTATAAAAAAAAACATAATTCTGTATTGATATCTGCAATGAGATATGAAATGAAATCTTTCAATTAAATTCTGTCAACTAAAATTGTCAGTTTTCACTTTCTTTGAGCAACAGTTAAATAAACACTTTCCGTTAGACTGGAAAGGAAGCACCTTGCCCGCAGAGTGGAACTTGGTACCCATGAGTGTTATTAAAGCAAAAGTTCTGTTGTGAAATCTGTAAATGACATATCTTTGAAATCTATGTGATAACTTCAAGAGTCGTTCCAAAGATAATTGTTTTCTAACCTGCCACTCTGTAGTCATTCTTATTGTAATCCTACATCTTCCTCCTTCTAGAACAAAAAAGTCTGAAGCTGCCACTAAAAGAAAACCGAAACATCTCGTTCACAAAATGGTTTCACTTCATAAACATGATTTTTTAAGACTATGTTGTGTCTTTTGGTTTGATCAGATTTAATTAAGCAGCAGGAGAACAAAACTGCACCAACGTTAATTTCAACATCAAAGCAAAGGGGTGCTAGAGCATGTGCAACTACAGACAGAAGAAAATGAGCTGGAAATAATATCATGAAAAAAACACAAAATAAAGTCTGTTCAGGCATGAAACAAATCATTCAATCATGCACACAGTGTGAATCCAGACTAATAGAATAAAATTATATGGCAGCAAACAAGACATAACATCAATAAATAATAATGTATCGATTGGACATTGGATTTCCCTTCTTTGAGCCATGTGACGTCAGAGGCCTACAAAACTTCATATTTGGGCGTTTCTGGTTGACCGAAACTTCAAAGGAACTACAAAACACACGTCATGTGTTTGATTGCATGTGTGTGTGCTCGTTCAATCGTCAAAACAACAACAAAGTCAGTACATGACGTGTGTTTTGTAGTTCCTTTGAAGTTTCGGTCAACCTGAAACGACCAAATATGAAGCTAATTATGAAGTTATGTGTTTGATTGCATGTGTGTGTGCTCGTTCAATCGTCAAAACAACAACAAAGTCTGTACCTAAAAGGAATTCGATCGATACATAAATGTTATTTGCGTTTTTGACCAAAATATGACATTTTACACAGATCTCGACAGTCATTGTTCACCTCGACCGCTATCGCGGTCTCGGAGAACAATGACTGTCTCGATCTGTGTAAAATGTCATATTTTGGTCAAAACGCAAATAACGTATAATAAACAATATTGCTATTTCATATGTTACGTGGATTTCCATTGGTCAATTGGGCAAAACTGAGCTCAGTGCAAAGGTGATATCGACGACCTCTTTATTGCTTCCCCACTTCAAAAACAAAAACACCTAAATTTAAAAACAAACAAATATATATGAAAATGTAATGATCCCAGAATTTAGTTGAGCAAGTGACTAAAGACTTTATGAAAGAAAAGACATTTGGAAATACTGAAAAGTGCAAGAAATGAGTGAACAAAAAGAAATAATAATCAGAGGGAGGGATATGGAACAGCCAAAACTGAGACAAATACTTTTGTAATTTCTTTACGGTAAATACAAAATGTCCAGAGAATTAGCAATATATCTAACATTGACTGACTGTGTGATGATATCTTCTGCTATTGGTCTGTTTCGACAGTGATATCAAAATCTCGACCTCCTGTCTTGATTTTGATATCACTGTCTCAACAGACCATAGCAGAAGATATCATCACACAGTCTGTCAATATTGGGTACAATTGGTTCATTCATTTACAAGAGCATGCGGTTACAGAATATGTTAAACAAAACAAGTCGCGTAACGCAAAAATACAACATTTAGTCAAGCTGTCGAACTCACAGAATGAAACTGAACGCACTGCAATTTTTCAGCAAGACCGTATACTCGTAGCATTGTCAGTGAAATTGACAAGAAGAGCGGGGTAGTAGTTGCGCTGAGAAGGATAGCATGCTTTTCTGTACCTCTCTTCGCTTTAACTTTCTGAGCGTGTTTTTAATCCAAACATATCATATCTATATGTTTTTGGAATCAGGAACTGAGAAGGAATAAGATGAAAGTGTTTTTAAATCGATTTCGGAATTTTAATTTTGATCATAATTTTTATATTTTTAATTTTCAGAGCTTGTTTTTAATCCAAATATAACATATTTATATGTTTTTGGAATCCGAAAATGATGAAGAATAAGATAAACGTAAATTTGGATCGTTTTATAAAAAATTTTTTTTTTTACAATTTTCAGATTTTTAATGACCAAAGTCAATAATTAATTTTTAAGCCACCAAGCTGAAATGCAATACCGAAGTCCGGCCTTCGTCGAAGATTGCTTGGCCAAAATTTCAATCAATTTGATTGAAAAATGAGGGTGTGACAGTGCCGCCTCAACTTTTACAAAAAGCCCGGTATGACGTCATCAAAAACATTTATCGAAAAAATGAAAAACACGTCCGGGGATATCATTCCCAGGAACTCTCATGTAAAATTTCATAAAGATCGGTCCAGTAGTTTAGTCTGAATCGCTTTACACACACAGACAAACAGACAGACAGACACACACACACACACACACATACACCACGACCCTCGTCACGATTCCCCCTCTATGTTAAAACATTTAGTCAAAACTTGACTAAATGTAAAAAGGATTCATGCACATTGTACTGCATTGGAGCTGACGCTGACTGCATGAACATTGTAAACTTAACACAAAATTACCGCCAACAAAGACAGACCTGGTATATATGGATCCCGTCTCCCGAAAATTCATTGAATCCTTAAACAATCAATAACACTGTAACAGCTAGAAGACCGCAACACAGTGGCCTAAGTGGTAAGGCGTCCGCTCAGTGAGCGGGAGGTCGTGGGTTCAAACCCTGGCCGGGTCATACCTAAGACTTTAAAATTGGCAATCTAGTGGCTGCTCCACCTGGCGTCTGGCATTATGGAGTTAGTGCTAGGACTGGTTGGACCGGTGTCAGAATAACGTGACTGGGTGAGACATGAAGCCTGTGCTGCGACTTCTGTCTTGTGTGTGGCGCACGTTAAATGTCAAAGCAGCACCGCCCTGATATCACCCTTCGTGGTTGACTGGGCGTTAAGCAAACAAACAAACAAACAAACAAACAGCTAGAAGGACAGCAATTATAGAACTATTTTCACGGTTGAGGATTTATGTCATGACTATAAACAATGGAACACACATGCATTAGCACTATTTTCTTTCCATTTTAAACACTCTATTGCTCAGAAACCTTTTCTTCTCTCCTTTAAACAGTTACACACACAAAACTCGTACCTGCAAAATGATTCAGAAAGATGTCTGTGTAGTTTCTTGAAAACATGAAAAAGTGAACAACACATGTAGACACCAAAGAAATAACAAGAGAGCCGACATCTCCGAACAATCAAAGAAAATAATTTGAAATTTAGAAAACCACAAACGAGTGAACTTTCAAGGATAATGACAAACGCGCGGTTGGGAAGAGCAGCAGTGCTAAACTCATGAAAACCAAACAAAACAGAAAATAGACGATTGTTTGAAAATAACTGTGTCTCTCTGGGTTTGTTTTCCTTTTGGCTGTGGAAAAGTTGTGCCCCTTTAAACAGTGAAGTAACCACATTCCATTGTTGAGTGGAGGAAAGCGATCACGGCGTCATAGGATTGATGTGCATGTTATACAGTGTCCGCTCCTTATGAGAGTATGCTCATTGGAGCTTAAAATTCACTGCCACTATATGATTGTTTTCATATTCTGACCACTTGCCACAATTATTTGTGTTTGCTTCACTGATTTAAATGGGCGCAACTCTTCCTCGGCCAATAAAAACCCAACAAAGTTATTTCCAGGATACATCCATCAATATATGTCAGTGCACTGCCACCTGCCAAAATGAACCAATGCCACGTACTGCAATGCAAATTTAAAAAAGCAAGCCAGCCAGCCATCTACTCACACCAAAAACCTTAAAGACAAGCATGAATTCTGCAAAATATGCAGATGACATTTCATTGGAGAGAAAAGTAAGTCTCAAACTGTGCATTCATTCGAGAGTACAGAGGCTGTGATAACAACAACAACAACAACACCAACACCAACACCAACACCAACACCAACAACAACAACAACAACACAAGTCGACGCGTGTGGCGAAATGACTACATTTAGTCAAGCTGTCGAACTCACAGAATGAAACTGAACGCACTGCATTTTTTCACCAAGACCATATAGCATTGTCAGTCCCCCACTCATAAAAAAAAAGGCAGAAAAATTGACAAGCCAGTACAGCGTGGTAGTGGTTGCGCCGAGCAGGATAGCACGCTTTTCTGAATCTCTATTCTTTTTAACTTTCTGAGCTTGTTTATAATCCAAACATATCATATCTATATGTTTTTTGAATCAGGAACCGACAAGGAATAAGATGAAATTGTTTTTAAATCCATTTCGGAAATTTAATTTTAATCCTAATATTCATATTTTTAATTTTCAGAACTTGTTTTTAATCCGAATATAACATTTTTTTTTTTAAATCAGAAATTGATGAAGAATAAGATAAAATTATTTTTGGATCGTTTTGTAAAAAAAATAATTTTAATTACATTTACTATTATCAGATTTTTAATGATCAAACTCATGAATTAATTTTTAAGCCTCCAAGCTGAAAGTCCAGTCTTTGTCGAATATTGCAAAATTTCAATCCATTTGATCAAAAAATGAGGGCATGACAGTGCGGACTCAACTTTCACAAAAACCTGGATATGACATCATCAAAGACATTTATTGAAAAAATGAAAAAAACATCTGAGGATATCATACTCAGGAACTCTCACGTAAAGTTTCACGAAGATCGGTCAGTAGTTTTCTCTGTATCGTTGTACACATACACACACACAGACACACACACAGACACACACACACACACACAATTACACCACAACCCTCGTTTCGATTCCCCATCTTGACTAAATGTAAAACCAGACACACAGCAAAACACTGAGAAGTTAACACAAACACTGTCAATTTTAGTAACTAAAATAAAGACTGCCTTGTTCACTTTCCTAAAATTGTTTTCCCACTTTTGTTCCTAGCAGCTCTAGGCACAAACTGGAGAGAGAAAAATGAGGGAGAGAGAGAGAGAGACTGTGTGTGTGTGTGTGTGTGTGTGTGTGTGTGTGTGTGTGTGTGTGTGTGTGTGTCCGATCCTATAACTTTTTATTACATTTTTCAACAACAACAACAAACAACAACAAAAAACGAGTGCAAAAAACGCAATGAAAGCGAAAGCGCCCGAGTCGCACACTTATTTCCCTGTCAAGTAGGTTTAATTTGTACACATTAGAAAAAAAAGTTTAAAAAAAAAAAAGTGATTGCCTACCTACCTACCCTATTTTTTTTGGCTATGTTACCGTAACCACACCTATTTTTTTTTTTTGCCTAATCCAAATATAACATACTAGCAATGAATCAAGAAACTAAAACCCAGGTGCACATCTGCGGCACCTAGGGAGTGTACATGCACACTATCTTGTTCCTGCCTCTTGCCATCTCAGAGGTATGGCGACCACAGACAGACAGACACACACACAGACAGACACTCTCTTTTATTTATATGTATAGATATATATGTTTTGGGAATGAGAAAATGATGGAGAATAAGATAAACGTAAATTTGGATCGTTTTATAAAAATTTTTTTTTTTTACAATTTTCAGATTATTAATGACCAAAGTCATGAATTAATTTTTAAGCCACCAAGCTGAAATGCAATACCGAAGTCCAAGCTTCGTCGGAGATTACTTGACCAAAATTTCATCCAATTTGGTTGAAAAATGAGAGCGTGACAGTGCCGCCTCAACTTTCACGAAAAGCCGGATATGACGTCATCAAAGACATTTATCAAAAAAATGAAAAAAAACGTCCGAGGATATCATACCCAGGAACTCTCATGTCAAATTTCATAAAGATCGGTCCAGTAGTTTAGTCTGAATCGCTCTACACACACACACAGAGACAGACACACAGACACCAGGACCCTCGTCTCGATTCCCCCCTCTACGTTAAAACATTTAGTCAAAACTTGACTAAATGTAAAAATCAAAGAGACCGCCTGAGTACCAGTCAAACAACTTGTGATAATGCCTGTTTCAGCTACATGTACTAGGTACTACCCTGGCCATGTTTCCTCTCAAGACATCAAAGAGACCGCCCCATAGGTTAAACTCGGTCACTGACCCCGGTGCAGGAAGTGTTTCCTCTCTCAGATATGACAGGGGAACCACCTCTCATAGCTAAAACTGGGTCATTGACCCCTGGGAAGAAGGTCAGTGTCAAGGCATCACAATGGACCTGCCTTTGATCTCGCTGCACACACAGAGCACACATATTTCCACTCTGTATTCTTCCTTTGATGTGCGGCTTATTTTCATTCTTCGATTGTTACCAGTATACTTTTACTTGTGTTTGTGTATTTTTGTCTTTGGAGAGAATTATTGACATCAGTTCGTTGTAGCCTTGTGACTTTTAGAGACAAAACGGCTCTGGGGCGAATGAAAACGTGTTTGTTATAAGAGGGGTTCGTTATGCAAATGAGTTCAAAAGGTTCGTTGTAGCCGGAAAGTAACAAGTAAGAAATAGAAGGCTGTCTGCCGGGAAATCAATGGCAGTTCGTTAAAAGCGGGATTTCGTTATACCCAGGTTCGTTATAGCTGGACTCCACTGTAGTACAGTCACTTAGTATGTGTCTGAAACAAGGAGCACAGGTTAAAAGTTTGCCTCACTAAAAGCAAGAGTATTCACTCTTTCACAACCCATACAACCCCGACAGAGTTATTTCAGGACTTCATCTATTACACCAAACTATCCACAAATATAAAATATAAATTCCCAACACCCTTTTATGATGATGTTCTGTACGTAGCAAACACAACTATTCATATTCTTACAAAAAAGTGTGTTTTGCCCTACCTGTTTTGATGTGACTCATCACACAACTACATGTACTACTCATGTGTTAAATGGTATGTGCCATTCACTGGCTGAACTTTAATGAGCTCTATGTGTCAATGATTTAAATGCATCATTAACTATAATCCACAAATATACCCTTCAAAATGTAAGGACTGGCTAGGAAAATGTATACAATCCTTACACATTTCAGCCCTGCAAGTCCAACAAATGGTGTACTCGCCTTTGGCTAGTGATTCTGAAAATTTACTAGCCAGAGAGCAAACTTTACTAGCCAAACCAACAATTTGTTTCAGCAACTTTACTCGAATTTGGCGAGTAGATGAACATTTCTACTGACGTCAGTTACATGTTTCTACTCCGCGACAAAAATACTCGCCAGTTTCATGTTTCTACTCCGCGACAAAAATACTCGCCAGTTTCAGGCCTGCATTTGCATTTGTCTTGCATTATTTCCCCAAGCCAAATGTCTCAACATGTGTACTCTCCTGAAACCTGTGATTAGGATCCTCACTTGCATGTATACATATAGGTGCAAATGAAGTGCTAAAAGTGGCCCGACACCAAACTACTTCCAGACGTAGAGGCGTCGCAGAAAGCTTCTGACATAAAAGAGAAGGCAGCGTGTGGCCAAAGAATGGTTATAACACACAAAAAACACAATCCAGCTAAACAAAACAGTGTAGATAATTGATTTGACATTCTCCTTGTATGTGAATTTTTGTCGATATTTCAATTTGTGCCTGATGCTTCTGTCACGTCGATTTTGGGGGTACCCTTATCTGAGCGGCAGTCACGTGATCCCTGTAAAAGAAATCTTTGATCCGAAAGGTGTGCCAGATAGTCAAGTTGA
The DNA here is from genome assembly GCF_037325665.1 of Littorina saxatilis. NCBI lineage: Eukaryota > Metazoa > Mollusca > Gastropoda > Littorinimorpha > Littorinidae > Littorina > Littorina saxatilis. The sequence continues at coordinate 26,989,412 of NC_090254.1, forward strand.
CTGTCATAAATGTCATAGAAAGTTTAAATCAAATGACACAGGAATTAATGCTTTGGTTGGGGTGCAGAATTTGTTGCAATAATGTTTTTGCTAAGTTGAGCTTACCTGCATGGAAAGGTGTGTTAAATGCTGAATTTGACATACAGCATACACAATACAGCGAAGACAGCTTTACCTGTGTGTACGATAATGTGCCTGTGTTTAGAGATTCAATTCTAACACAGTTCATGAAGAAAGCAGCTTAACTGAATATGTGTATGTGTGTTTCTGCAGGTAGCTGAGTTGCTTGAAGGCTTACCTGTGTGGACACATGCATGCTACAAAAAGTGGTTGCATACCTACAGGTGTCAAGGCTTCATGAAGAAAGCAGCTTACCTGTGGGGATGAAAGCCAGTTCTCACATTGGTGCCTTACACTTACAGCATGTGATGCAGGTAGCTTAGGGATAGCCGCTACTGTGTCTGAGATACAACATACAGTGATGACAGCTTACCTGTGTGGATGAGAGCCACATTGGTGCCTTAATTCATACAGCATGTGATGCAGGCAGCTTACCTGCATGGACAGTAGCTGCTGCATCTAACATGCAACATACAGTGACAACAGCTTACCTGTATGGATGAGAGCCACATTGGTACCTACAGCATGTGATGAAGACTACAGCATAAATGACATACAACATACAGTGATGACAGCTTACCTGTGTGGACGAGAGCCACATTGGTACCTACAGCATGTGATGAAGACTACAGCATATGACATACAACATACAGTGATGACAGCTTACCTGTGTGGATGAGAGCCACATTGGTACCTACAGCATGTGATGAAGGCAGCTTACCTGTACGGACAGCAGCTACAGCTGTGAGCATCTGACATACAACATACAGTAATGACAGCTTACCTGTATGGATGAGAGCCACATTGGTACCTACAGCATGTGATGAAGACCACAGCATCTGACATACAACATACAGTGATGACAGCTTACCTGTGTGGATGAGAGCCAGGTCTCACATTGGGTCTACAGCATGTGATGAAGTCAGCTTACCTGTAGGGACAGCAGCTACAGCATATGACATACAACACACCGTGACGATCAACAGCTTACCTGTGTGGATGCGCGTGTGCTGCTGCAGGTGGCTGAGCTGCTTGAAGGCGCGCTCGCAGTAGGAGCAGGTGTACTTGCGGATGTTGGTGTGCACCAGGGAGTGCTGCGCCAGCTGCTGCTTGCTGCGGAACGTCTTCAGACAGATGGTGCACAGGTGAGGTCGCTGGGACGACGACGCCAGGTCCATCCCCATCTCTGACGTGTTGACCCCCTGGGAGTGCATCTGCAGGGAGGAGGAGGTGGAGGATGAGGAGAGCGGGGGAGGGGGGACGGAGTGGGAAGGAAGTGGGTGGTGTTCTAGGTCCAGGGTCTGCATGGACTGATGCTGTAGCTGCTGTTGATGGGACGGTGGTGGAGGCTGTTGTTGCTGTTGTTGGTGGGGGTTGTGGTGGGGGGAAATAGGCTCATGCTGAGGGTTGCCCCCGACCCCCTGGGAATGGGAATGGGAGTGACCCCCCACGGGCTGACCGTGAGTGCCCCCCACCCCCTGAGAGTGGTTCTGTTGCTGGGACATCTGCTGGTGATGATGTGACGACTGAGAATTCTGAAGCTGCTGCTGTTGTTGTTGCTGTTGTTGTTGGTGGTGCTGTTGCTGTTGTTGCTGACGGTGCTGTTGCTGCTGTTGCTGATGTTGTTGGAGCAGGGAGTGTGGTATCTGCAGCGACCCCTGAGGGTGGTTCTGGTCCGATCCCCCCAAGGCTCCGACCGGGAGGACGTCTGACAGCTCGCCATGGCTAGCGGACATAAGCCAGTAAGTCAGGAATAGTTTGAAATTCTCATAGTAGGGGTCCATCTTAACCCTCCACACTCATATTGATTTTTGTGTCTTCCTTGTCTGTACTACTACCTACAGGCACATCTCTATCTCTCCCCTTCTTTTCTTTTCCTCCTCAAACAAGCCTGGGCTACTAGTACTAGCTCGCCACAATTTTACAACCACACATAAAATCTTTAAAAGCCACAGGAACACACTACTTGCATATTGCCACACTGCTATAGCTCAACATGATGGCATTTCTATTTCTTCTTTTTTTTCTCTCCCTGGGCAGTGAAAATCTTTTTAATGCGGCAAGTTCAAAGCAAGCATTTTGACATTTTGCAACAAAGTCTGCCCTAGCAGTAGTCGTGCACAGACAAACACACAACACAGGCCCGCGCTACACACCCATAACACACAAGGAGAGAGAGAAATTAAATTGATGTTCTATCAGCACAGACTGCCAGTGACAAAATCAAGCAAACAGCAATGTAATTTATGACGAATGCCACCGCTCCGAAGCTAGTGAAGCTAGTGAACCGCCAGGCTGTTTCCTTTAAAAACACAACATATTTTTCTATTCGATCCAATTTGGTAGGAGGCCGCACTCTGGTAACATTGACCCGAATTTTTCTTTCTTCTTTTTTCCCCCCTCTGACTAAGGCATATTCAGCTGTACACTTCAATTGAGTCGTAGTACGTTCCCCCCTTCGCACACACGATCTCTCACACACTGGCAAAAGAATAGTCCTGGAATTCGACACCTCTGTGGAATTCTCCACACCACTTCAGAACTTTTCAGACTGTCACTAAAAGTACAGCACACAGTACCAGTAGCACTAAACGCAGACATCCCGTTCAACAGTGGCTGGTGAAAAAAAGTACACACATCCTGAACAATGCTGTGTTAAGAGTTTGGCCCAACAACACCAAGTGAAATATCTTTCAGCTACAAAATTCAAATATTCACGGTTGTGACGTCTGTTTTACACGAACTGAGGAGAGAGGGTTGTGAGGATCAGAAAAAAAGACCCAACATATGATTATGCGTGTGTGTGCGTGCGTGCGCGTGTGTGTGTGCGAGTGTCTATTACTTCAAGCCCGCCCGCAGCTTGCTAAAAAATAAAAATAAAAAATAAAAAAAAATTATATGAAAGAAAAAAAGTTGAAGCAAACACTTTAATCATAAAGCCTCCGCGACCCAGTGTGTGCCGGAAAAGAAGGGGCGAAAAAAAATGCGAACTACATCAATACTTTTTTTCCTACGCTCTTTTTTTTCCCCCCATAACATTTTCCTCTCTCCCTCTCTCTTTCGGATATTTTTTTTAAATTCTCTTTTCGTTATCTTGTTTCATATGACGAGTTATGTTCTCCCTCATTCAGTGTGCAAGCGCTACAGCTTCTCTACCATCTAGTTTCTTTTGTAACCCCCCCCTCTCTCTCTCTCTCTCTTTCTTTCTCTCTGAGTCTCTATCTCTCTCTCTCTCTCCACTCACTTTTTCTCCCAAGAAAATCTGTGAAAAGGGTCCGCATAATTCTCTCCGACTTTGATCCTGTATTTCGCATAACTAACAGATTGCGGGCATGCAATTTATACAGACATGGAGCATATCCCCCCCCCCCCCCCCCCCCCCCTCTCTCTCTCTCTCTCCGAATGTCCTTCAGTGCGGTTCAGTTACAATGCACTTTTGTGGAGGGAGGAAGAGAGTGCACGAGGGAAGGATAGTGTATGAGTGCGTGTATGTCTGTGTCATTCAATGGTAATTAGCTCTTTTTACATTTAGTCAAGTTTTGACTAAATGTTTTAACATAGAGGGGGAATCGAGACGAGGATCATGGTGTATGTGTGTATGTGTGTGTGTGTCTGTGCGTGTGTAGAGCGATTCAGAGTAAACTACTGGACCGATCTTTATGAAATTTGACATGAGAGTTCCTGGGTATGATATCCCCGGACGTGTTTTTCATTTTTTCGATAAATGTCTTTGATGACGTCATATCCGGCTTTTTGTAAAAGTTGAGGCGGCACTGTCACACCCTCATTTTTCAATCAAATTGATTGAAATTTTGGCCAAGCAATCTTCGACGAAGGCCGGACTTCGGTATTGCATTTCAGCTTGGTGGCTTAAAAATTAATCAATGACTTTGGTCATTAAAAATCTGAAAATTGTAAAAAAAATTTAAAAAAATTTATAAAACGATCCAAATTTACGTTCATCCTATTCTTCATCATTTTCTGATTCCAAAAACATATAAATATGTTATATTTGAATTAAAAACAAGCTCTGAAAATTAAAAAAATTAAAAATTATGATCAAAATTAAATTTTTCAAATCAATTCAAAAACACTTTTATCTTATTCCTTGTCGGTTCCTGATTCCAAAAACATATAGATATGATATGTTTGGATTAAAAACACGCTCAGAAAGTTAAAACGAAGAGAGGTACAGTAAAGCGTGCTATGAAGCACAGCGCAACCGCTACCGCGCCAAACAGGCTCGTCACTTTCACTGCCTTTTGCACTAGCGGCGGACTACGTTCAATTTCATTCTGTGAGTTCCACAGCTTGACTAAATGTAGTAATTTCGCCTTACGCGACTTGTTTTTAAATGCAGAGGGAAAAAAAATGCAGAGGAAAAAAAAAAAAAGTCGCGTAATGCGAAAATACAACATTTAGTCAAGCTCAGTCGAACTCACAGAATGAAACTGAACGCATTGCATTTTTTTCCGCAACACCGTACACTCGTAGCATCATCTGTCCACCGCTCGTGGCAAAGGCAGTGAAATTAACAATCCAGAAAAGCGCGGTAGCGGTTGCGCTGAGGAGGATAGCATGCTTTTCTATATATATCTCTATTCTTTTTAACTGACTGAACGTGTTTTTAATTCAAACATATCATATCTATATGTTTTTTTAATCAGGAACGGACAAGGAATAAGATGAAATTGTTTTTAAATCGATTTTGGAAATTTAATTTTAATCATAATTTTTATATTTTTAATCTTCAGAGCTTGTTTTTAATCCGAATATAACATATTTATATGTTTTTGGAATCGGAAAATGTTGAAGAATACGATAAACGTAATGTTGGATCGTTTTATAAAACAATAATTTTAATTACAATTTTCAGATTTTTAATGACATTAATTAATGTTTAAGCCTCCAAGCTGAAATGCGATACCAAAGTCCGGCCTTCGTCGAAGATTGCTTGGCCAAAATTTCAATCAATTTGATTGAAAAACAAGAAGGGCAAAGCCCATACGACTCACATGCTTGACCTTGACCTAGCAATGACATCATACA